>NW_027263058.1:0-68655 GCF_902827115.2 Pseudochaenichthys georgianus | reverse complement strand
TGACATTGCACTGCAAGCAGTCATGTCATTTTTAAATATAAATTGGAAATTGAAAGGCCTCTGCCCAAGTGATACAAATAACGTTTCTTTCTTTAAGAAAATAGCTAATATTCATATAATTATTATAATAATTGGTTTAACCTCTCTATGAATTGTGTGATGGACATGGATTTCTGAAGGTTATATAGATTTGATACATGAATGTTTTACATGTATTCTTTACAACACATGCTGCATTACTGTGAGAATTCTACAGTTTCTTTATTTTCCACTTTGGTATTTAAAATGGTAGTTGAAAATGCTATGGTGAAAAATGTGGTAAAATGTTTTTCCACATACTCTACATCACATACAATAACCTGTGTTTCCATGTCTTGCACATGTGTTCTACCAACCTAGTCTCACGGCATTTCGTGTTCACCAACACGATTTGCCCCTTTTTTTCGTGTTGCACAGCACGATTTTAAAAGCAATGTATTTCTACTGCCTGCAGCACGTCTTTTTCTCCGGTCGGGTCGTGGGAGACCGGAAGCTGTGTGGTTCATAAAAACATGTTCTTACTCAATATCAAGCCACAATTATTGCTTTTATTTTAAATCGTATAATTTCGGATTAATTTTTTGTTGCCGTCTGTGAGGAAAATAAATGGGGCTCAGAGCCTCAGAATACTGAAATCTGTATTTTTAAATATGTTTTCCTTCTAATTTGTTATTCTTTTCAAAATAACACACTGTTATTTACTCACCAATAACACACAATTATCCTTGCTTTTATTTATTGGTTTAATTCATTTCTGAGTTTAGGATGGCCGAAGACACTACACTACCCATAATCCCCAGCTATCGTTTAGGACTACAGTCCCCGTAAAGTTACGCAGAGCGTCAAACAGCTGTGTGAAATGGAACGAAACCACGTTTCCCCACTGACACAGAGAGGAAGAAAGAATGTCTGGCTCAAATCAGCAGGAGCAATTTAACAATCATAAAAGACAACAACTGCAACAACATATGTGAGGTAATCATATTGTTCACAAAACGAAGACCACACCATTGGGAAGCTTAACGTCTGTTTAATCAAAATAGGGAACAGGGAGAGGCTTGCACAGCTCTGGGAGTTGAGACGCAGGTGCAGGGTGAGGGTCTCAGTGCAGGTCTTCAGGCTCCATTGAAACCCCTGGGGTTCTTGTGCTGAGAGAGGGAGACAGGAGAAAGGGTTAGATACATCTAGCCATGTGTTTTCACTCTCACTTAAGTCCCTCTCCCTTTGCCATCAATCCAACATCAGCTGAGCTGCAACATAATACAGACAGGTAATAATCAACAGAATCACAAGGACATAATATGACTCTGCTAAAAACACTCACCCATAAGTTACGTTTTAGTTTACTGTTTAGAAGTCTCAAATATGCACTCTAAATCCATATCAATAGCGATGCATCACAAAAATAGCTCTCTTCCTTATTATTGTGTAACATTAACTATATTATACTAGCTTGAACTCCAAGATGGATATCCTCATTTCACCACCTCCACCCACTACAATCACACGCCCCAATGTTATATTTAACTCATATGTAACTCCCTCCACCCCGGATAAAAGCACGTTAAGAAGCCCCTTTTCTCTAATTCCACAACGTTGGAGGAAATAACATTAGGAGAATGGATTAATAGGCTGTTCATGGTTAACGTGTGTTGCTAACTTTATCCGGCATTCTAGCTTAATCTGTTATCTGTAAACGTTAAATATACTGATTGAAGGGATAATCCACTAACATCCTTTAATACACATGTGTAGTTGATTTGATTCAGATGTTCTGATAATATCCGCAATATAAATCTTTAAACGTCTTCTTACCTTCAAAAGTCCATCACGAACGGTCTATTATGCTGCAACCATAGACTGCTAGCCGAAGAGCCTCTCAATAGTTACCCGGAAGTTAGCGGCAAGCTAACTTCCGGGGAACGATTGAGAGGCTCTACGATCCGCCATTGCTGTAAAAAAGTGGTCCATTGGAGTGAACGGAGATGTCGTAACTCTTCTATTATACGGCTCTGACTCTACCTACAGTACTTTCCTCTTACATAACAAAAGACAACATGGATCCTTCAGGTAAAACCCATTGAAACCTACCAGGGAGAAACAAAGCTTAATCTAAACACAACATTACATGTAGCAATCCCCACAGGAGCAATTTGGGGTGAAGTGTCTTGCCCAAGGACACCTAAGAACAGTGCACTTACCCACAGCCTCCAAACACCCAACTAACACCAGACTGGCAGAAGCTCTGCCTCCAACAGACATAACCAAAGTGTAATTGTCCTGCAAAAATTATCATTAAATCCTACCACCATTGCTTCCGACTTAAGTTTACCAGAACAACCATTTCAAACAAACTGCCATATTAAGAGTTTTCACAAATTATTTATTTCATTACCTCAGTGGAAAAAACCCCATCCTGTCCTGAACTGGCTCACGGTTCAGACAAAAGCAAGTCAGAGTGTCATTAATCATACAAATTATGAGGTATTAACATATGCAAGGTGGGAGGAGAGCAGGGGGTTCTGTGCACCTCCAGTTACCCACATACTGTTCCTGTGTCACAGTTTGCTTTCTCACTCACCTATTTTCTGCATTAACTTTCCTTAGTCACCTGGTAGTCACACCCTGTCTCTCTCTCACTCTGTTGCACCCATCAGCTCCATTAGTATTTAGGCCCACTTCACTTTCACCTCAGTGCCAGATCGTACTTTGCAGTATGCCAGTCTTTCCCGCATTACCCTTCAGATTGCTCTCCTGGTTTCGACCCTGCCTGTCCCTGACCAGCCTGCCTCGCCTGCTCCCTGACCCGTTCTGTACCTGCGACTCCCGTCCTGCTTTCTCCTGGAACCCTCGCCTGTCCCCGATCAGCCCTTTGCCTACTATCTGCCGTTTTGTCTCCTACCAGCCTATTGCCATCAATAAAGCTGGTTACCGACTATCCCTGGTTTCCCGTGTTCTGCATTTTGGTTCTCAGCTCGTTTGTGACAGAACGATCTGGCCAGAAATGGACCAAGCAAACACCGGGTCTCCTAGAGACCGCTTTGAAAGGGTTGAGGATGCCATCCAAAGACAGGAGGTCACGATAGCTACCTTAGCTACCGAGATCCACCAGGCAACCTCAATCCAGGGACAAACGCTGGTTTACCTTACCTCCCAGATGCAACAGATGGCCGCCACGGTACAACAGCTAGCTGCTACCATGGCTGCTACCGTCCCTCCGCCCGCAGCTCCGATGCTCGCTCCAGCCCCTGGCCCGACGGGATACGCTCCGGAGCCTCGTGTGGGAAGGCCGGAACGCTACGCTGGTGAGCCGGAGGGATGCAGTCCTTTTCTCACAAACTGTTCCATATTGTTTTCACTGCAGCAACACACCTTCGCCTCCGAGGCGGCTCGTGTAGCTTTCACCGTTAATCATTTGACGGGGAGAGCCCGTTTATGGGGAACTGCAGAGTGGGAGCAGCAGACGTCAGCCTGCGCCTCTTTTGTTGCATTTTCTGCGGAGATGCGGAAGGTGTTCGGTTCCGTTCGTCTGGGTCCCGACGCTGCCGGGGGTCTGCTGAGTTTGAGCCAGGGTTCCGGCACGGTGGTGGATTATGCTATTGACTTCCGCACCAGCAGCCGCCGCAGCAGCTGGAACGAGCCGGCGCAGTGTGACGCATATCTGAGAGGATTAGCGGATTATATGAGAGATGAGCTGGTTTCCTATGATCTCCCTGCTTCCTTGGATGGGTTGATTGAGCTCACCTCTCGGATTGACAGACGAATCCAGACCCGGAGAGGAGAGCAACAGACGCGAGCGGCGGGCCGCTGCTCGCGACAACAACTTCCGGTTTCTGGGAGATTTCAACTTCCGGTTCCGGCGGAGAATTCCCATTCCTACTCTAACTCACGGTACGGGGAGGCCGAGCCCATGCAAGTGGGTCGTACCAGTCTTACCTCTGAGGAGAGGGAGTTACGTCGAAGAGGTAATCTTTGCCTTTTCTGTGGTCAGGCTGGACATATGGTTTCCCGTTGTCCGGTAAAAGGCAGAGCTCATCAGTAATGGGGAGTATACTGGTGGGCCAAACCTCTGAGCTGATCCCCAATCTAAGACCCTTGTGCCATGCTCAACTCCTCCTGACAGGCAAATCTCAGGCTCTGGCTGTTTTTATCGACTCCGGATCAGATGTCAGCATCATTGACGAGGAGCTCGCACTACAGCTGGTTATCCAACAGGTTCGGTTGCTCCAGCCGGTACCGGCTAATGCTTTGGATGGTCACCTACTGGGAACGGTGACACACCAGACGACGCCGGTACATATGCTCATGTCGGGGAACCACCATGGTACAATCCAGTTTCATGTGCTACGGTCCCCCCAAATCCAATTTGGGTTATCCGTGGCTCCGCCACCACAACCCAAACATTGACTGGGCAACTGGGTCTATCCTAGGTTGGAGTTCCTCCTGTCATCAGGTTTGCCTCAAGCAGGCTTCCGCACCTCAACTATCTGTGGATATGAACCTGGTCCTGGATGTCACAGGGGTTCCGGCAGCATATTTGGACTTTAAGGAGGTTTTTAGCAAGGCTAAGGCGACATCTCTCCCACCTCATCGGCCCTATGACTGCGCCATTGAGCTACATCCAGGAGCAGTCCCACCCAAGGCCCGGTTGTACTCGCTTTCGGCACCCGAGAGGAAGTCCATGGAGACTTACATCAATGACTTTCTGGCTGCAGGAATTATTCGTCCTTCCACATCACCCGCAGGAGCAGGGGTTTTTTTTGTGGCGAGGAAGGACAAGACCCTGAGACCCTGCATTGACTATCGGGGCCTGAACGACGTCACGGTGAAGAATCGTTATCCCTTGCCACTTATCTCGTCAGCATTCGAGTTACTACAGGGGGCTACAATCTTCACTAAGCTGGATCTACGAAACGCTTATCACCTGGTACGAATCCGTGAGGGGGACGAATGGAAGACCGCCTTCAACACCTCTTCGGGACTTTAAGAGTACCTGGTGATGCCATTTGGACTTACCAAAGCCCCTGCAGTTTTCCAAGCATTGGTGAACGACGTACTCCAGGACATGTTGGATCGTTATGTTTTTGTTTATCTGGATGACATTTTGATCTTTTCAAAGAACCTCAAGGAACACATCCAGCATGTCCAGACAGTCCTCCAGAGACTTCTGGAGAACTCGCTGTTCGTCAAGACGGAGAAGTGCGAGTTTCACACTTCTTCGGTCGCCTTTCTTGGCTACATCGTGGGTCAAGGAAGTGTGGAGATAGATCCTTCTAAGGTTTCAGCGGTTACCTCGTGGCGGGTCCCTGATTCCCGGAAGGAGCTGCAGCGTTTCCTGGGATTCGCCAACTTTTACAGACGGTTCATCCGTGGCTACAGCACCGTGGCCGCCCCGCTCACCGCCCTGACCTCGTCCAAGGTGACGTTCCGATGGTCCCCTGCAGCCGAGCAGGCTTTTCAGGACCTCAAGGGCCGGTTGACATCGGCTCCTATCCTGCAGGTACCAGATCCCACTGGTCAGTTGGTGGTGGAGGTGGATGCTTCTGACGTAGCGGTGGGGGCCATCCTGTCGCAACGTTCTGGTGAGAACCAGAAGCTCCATCCCTGTGCTTTCTTTTCGAGGAGATTGAGTCCGGCGGAGAGGAACTATGACGTGGGGAATCGGGAGCTTCTAGCAGTCAAGTTGGCGTTGGAGGAGTGGCGACACTGGCTTGAGGGGACAGAACAACCATTTCAGGTTTGGACCGACCATAAGAACCTGGAATACATCAGGTTGGCCCAAAGACTGAATTCCCGGCAAGCCAGGTGCTCATTATTTTTTACCCGGTTTAATTTTTTCCCCTCTACCACCCGGGCTCCCGCAACGTTAAGGCCAACGCTTTGTCCCGGCAGTTCGGGAGGGGGGGAGACACCTGGGGTATTCCGGACACTATTCTTCCTGCTCCTCGGGTGATCTGCGTCCTCACTTGGGAGATTGAGGAGAGGGTTAAGACCGCTTTGGTGGACCAACCCGGTCCTAGTTCTTGTCCTCTCAACCGTTTGTTTGTGCCTCAGGTTTTGAGGGCTGAGGTGATTCAGTGGGCTCACAGCTCCAGACTTTCCTGCCACCCTGGAATTCAACGTACCAAAGGGAAGGTTCTACAATGGTTCTGGTGGGCCACGCTGGAGGCTGACACCCGGGAGTTTGTGAACGCCTGTCCTGTGTGCAATCGGCACAAACCATCTCACCAAGCGCCAGCTGGCCTCCTTCATCCATTACCGGTTCCACGTCGCCCTTGGTCACATATTTCATTGGACTTTGTGACTGGTCTACCACCGTCCCACGGACTGCCATCTTGACGGTGGTAGATCGGTTTAGTAAGATTTAGTAAGATGGCTCATTTCGTACCCCTGCCTAAGATCCTGTCAGCTAAGGAGACGGCAGAACTGATTCTTATCCACGTTTTTTCGCATTCACGGACTGGCGACTGATGTGGTTTCCGACCGGGGGCCCCAGTTCACCTCTGTGTTTTGGAGGGAGTTTTGTGAACTGATCGGGGCGACGGTCAGTCTCACCTCCGGTTTCCACCCACAGGCCAATGGCCAGACCGAACGGAAGAATCAGGAGATGGAGACCACTCTCCGCTGCATGGCTTCCGATCATCCCACAACCTGGTCAAAACAACTCCTGTGGGTGGAGTATGCCCACAACACCCTCATCAGTTCCGCTACTGGTCTTTCCCCTTTTCAGTGTGCATACGGTTTTCAACCCCCATTGTTCTCTGCATTGGAGAAGGAGGTTACCTGCCCGTCTGTCCAGGCTTTCATCAGACGTAGTCGGAGGACTTGGAGGCAGGCTCGAACAACTCTGCTTCAGTCTGCTAACCGGTACGCCACATCAGCGAACCGCCGACGCACCAAGGCACCTGTGTACCAGGTAGGCCAGAGGGTGTGGCTTTCCACTCAGAACATTCCCCTTCGGGTGGAGTCTAAGAAGTTAGCACCCAGGTTTATTGGACCCTTCGAGATTGTCAAGGTCATTAACCCTGCAGCAGTTCGACTGAGTTTGCCCCGGAACATGAAGATCCATCCCACCTTCCACGTTTCTAGGATTAAACCTGTCCGGGAGAGTCCTATGATTTCCGCCGCCCCTCCACCACCACCCCCTAGGATGATCGATGGGGGTCCTACCTACACCCTTCGTCATCTACTCCATTCCCGTCGCAGAGGAAGAGGGGTTCAATATTTGGTGGACTTGGAGGGCTATGGTCCTGAGGAAAGGCAGTGGATTCCTGCTCGTCATATCCTCAACCCTCAACTCATCCGAGACTTCCACCTGCGTTACCCGGAGCAGCCTTCTAGGACCCACGCTCAACCAGGCGTTAAGCCAGGGGGCACTCGTCCACTACAGACCAGAGGCTTCGTCGAGGGGGAGGGGGAAGTGTCATCAGTCGAGGGGGACGAGGATTTCCAGGAGGGAGAAACCGAGAGAGCATTCTCAGATGAGTATTAGCCTTTCCCCATACCTCCACCTTCCACCCTGTGTCTGTAGGGTTTTTGTTGATTCCTCTTATATATATATATTTTTTTCTCTCTCCTAGAATTTTCTTAGACGTCAGGAGCCGTCCATTAAGGGGGGGGTTCTATCACAGTTTGCTTTCTCACTCACCTATTTTCTGCATTAACTTTCCTTAGTCACCTGGTAGTCACACCCTGTCTCTCTCTCACTCTGTTACACCCATCAGCTCCATTAGTATTTAGGCCCACTTCACTTTCACCTCAGTGCCAGATCGTACTTTGCAGCATGCCAGTCTTTCCCGCATTACCCTTCAGATTTCTCTCCCGGTTTCGACCCTGCCTGTCCCTGACCAGCCTGCCTCGCCTGCTCCCTGACCCGTGCTGTACCTGCGACTCCCGTCCTGCTTTCTCCTGGAACCCTCGCCTGTCCCTTTGCCTACTATCTGCCGTTTTGTCTCCTACCAGCCTATTGCCATCAATAAAGCTGGTTACCGACTATCCCTGGTTTCCCGTGTTCTGCATTTTGGTCCTCAGCTCGTTTGTGACATCCTGGTCGAGATGGCGTGATAAATGCCCACTTCTCTCTGCTTTACGCTGTCCACAGTCCGCTCCCCGCTGTCTCACACTCCCGCACCACACCAGGTTCTGTCTCCTCTCCTCCCTCCTTCTCACTCGCAAGGAGTCTTTTTCGGTTCTGTTCTGATTACGTTATGCACCTGTGCATCCTCAGGTGCATCATTAGTGTCTAAATAGCCTGCCAGGTGAAGCACCACACTCCAGTAATATGTATGATACACCACTACAACTAATATTGATATATTGTTGCAAAAAATGCAAAAACTGCCCTACAAAGTCTAAAAATATAATCTAGTCTCCATTAATGTACCCATTTGAACCTTTTCAGAGATTCCATTGGTCTCCTTATTTTAAGTTTCTCTCCTTGAAGCGAGAGGAGCATCACAGTTTTCTTCAAAACACAACGACAAACCTCCACAAGCACCTGCAAAGACAACATGCTAACGTGAAGCTAATAGCTAAGTACCTCCGAATCCAGAGTGAGGATGTTCAGTGTGTGCCGACTCCGAAGCAGCAACAATTAGAATTTGGACCGGTAACCAAAGCAGAGATGGACAGGCTTTTAGCATCCTTTATAGTAGAGGAAATGTTGCCCATTTGCACAGTGGAATCACCATCTTTGAGAGATCTACTGCGCAAAATACAGATAGCAGGAGACAGAGGACAGCCACGGTCAGATAGGAAAACATTCAGGAGCTATCTGGATCAGTGTTATAGGCTGTTGCTGAGTAATGTAAAGAGTAAAGAAACGAGTAAAGTAACAAGTAAAGTAACAAGTTACTTTATGTAGAGAATAACGAAGTAAAGTAAGATATTACTTTTTTTTTTTTTAAAGTAATATGTAATATATTACTTTTTTTGAGTAACGACCCCATCTCTGGTCATGAGGAATCCAGGACCCACCTCACCGGGAGAAGCCTGAGGGTTCCTGAAAGACAGCTGGCGCCACTGCATGGGAGGCAGCAACATTGACCAGGTAAAAAACGGGAAAATGTGCACGGTGAAGCCCAGGAGGCCTTTGCACACATCTCACTAGAGGTACCCCTCGTAGTGCTGCCCAGGAGGTTGAGAAACTCCTGGTGGAGTGGCCCCTAACATTAAGAGGCAAAGGCAGACCTCTTGATCCTGAGGAGTCAAAAGCTGCTAGCTCTATGACATGATTTAAGTGGGCCGAGACTCTTTGGTAAAAATGACGGGTTGGGCTAAAGTGCCACCTGAGTACCAGCGTATGCACATTTCACTCACTGACAAGGCGTGAAGCTCACTCACACGCTTGGCTGATGCCATCGCTAAAAGAAAAGCAAACTTTGCCAAAAGCCATTTAAGCTCTGCTTGCTCGAGGGATTCAAAGGGTGGGAAAAGGAGGGCTTCCAGCACCATTGGCAAGTCCCCTGAGAGAACCTTGGTAGCCCGAGCGGGATTTCACTGCTGGGCACCTTTAAGAAATCAGGCCACCAAAGAGTGAGACCCAACAGTCTGGTTATCAACCTTAATATGCCTGGCTGAAATAGCAGCCACATAGACCCTCAAGGTGGAAGCCGAGAGCTGTCTTTCCAGCAACGGCTACAAAAACACAGAATTACGGGCTCTGAGGAACTCTCAGACACTTCTCCGCAAGACCCATACCAATCTGAAAATAATTTCTATCTGTTGGCATAAAGCGATCTGGTAGAGGGAGCCCTTGAATCGATAACAGTCTGAATTACCTCATGGTCACATGCCATTAAGAGTGGATCATGCCCTTCAGGGGCCAGACCCATAGCTGCAGGCGTTCTGGTGTCGGGTGCCAGATGCGGCCCCCAAGCTGGGAGAGCAAGTACCGCCTCCTGGGCAAGCACTATGGATTTCCTTCAAGTAGGCTGTACATCGCTGGAAACCAGGGTCTCCCTCGCCAGTATAGAGCAACCAACAGAAGCCTATGGCTGCCTAGGTGAACCCTGTGTAGGGTTGCAACTATCAGCGGAAACGGTGGAAATGTATAAAGGAGCTGATCTGGTCATGGATGTGCCAGGGCATCCTGGCCCAGTGGACTGGTTATCTCCATCAGTGAGAACCAGAGAGGGCAATGTGTGGTGGATTCTGAAGCAAACATCCACCTCTGCCATACCATACTTGCCCAATATTGCCTTCATTACCTCTGGGTGGACTCGCCATTCTCCCGAAGGAGGTTTCTGCCGGAGAGAAAATCCGCCACAACATTCTGTTTCCCCGGCAGATAAAATAAGGGAAAGCCCGGATAAGGAGTTGCCACGCAACCTGTAATAACTGGGTCGGCCTGGTGCCCCCTTGATGGTTGACATGATGGACAGCTGACTTGTTGTCGCAACGTATCAATACATATCTGGCTCTCAAATATGGAAGGAATTTACGGAGCACTAAATACATAGCACAGAGCTCGAGCACATTTATGCACTGTGCCATCTCCTTAGCACTCCAGAGCCAGCTCACTGCTCTGTGTTGCCAAACTGCCCCCCAGCCAGAGAGCGAAGTTTCTGTCACCACCACCTCGCAGAGTGAGGGGATTGACCCCAAGGTGACACCTCTGACCAGATACGCCCCGTCTCTCCATGGCCGCAACGCCATTGGGCATCGACTGGACACCCTGACCTTCCTTGATCCGTGCTACCGCGGTGGAGACCCTCCGGTCCAAATTTGGAATGGCCGCACATGGAAGAGGCCTAGTGGCACTATTTCGTCACTGATGTCAGCATCCCCAACAACCTGAGAACAAGGCTGTATTTCACCTTCCTGTCCATTTGAAATTGAAGTAAAAGGTGGAGTATGGCCTCTACCCGCCTTGGAGCCGGAGAGGACAGAAGCTGGATGGTGTCCAGGGACATGCCGAGGAACCCAACCTTTTGACTGGATAGAAGACAACTCTTGGCATGATTGACTATGGATGTGAACCGGCTTTGCCGAGTCACAGCCTGGAACACGTCTGCTGTCCTCAACATGTGGAAGGCCAGCACTTATAGAAATGTGTTCTGCCTTCATAAGTCCAGTATAGGGCGAAACCCACCCTTTTTCTTTGGAATTAAAAAATAAAGTCAGTAAAACCCACCTTGCTGTGTTCGAAGACCTACAGCTTCGATTGCCCCCTTCTCCAGGAGGATGTGTATCTCCAAGTTGACTTTTTTTGGGATCGCTGACTGTAGTCAGTCTGATCCCCCTGAAAACTGGGAGCCGGCATCGGAATTTAATATTGTACCCTTGGGAAAGCGTGGCCACTACCAAAGGGTCTGTTGTACAGCATCTCAGCTGCTGGGAGCCACCTGCCACCTTTTGGGCCCTTGGGGCGAAACCCCTGGCCTCTCTGCATCAGAGGCGCTGGTTGTGCGGGAGCCCAGCGGGGTTGACGGGGTTGCTGAGGAGAGTGTGAGGTCCTCGGGGCTGGCAGCTGAGGGTGATATGGGCTCTACCCTGTGGCGGTCGCTGTCTGTGTTGCGGCGTTGGTCCCCGAAGGCTAGCTGCTGCCGAGTCTGGTTTGCCTGGATGCTGCGTTCCAAGGCTTGTTGTGCTGCCGGGCCAAACAGCTCACCCGGAGCTACAGGAGGAGTCCGGAGGGCGAAATGGCTCTGAAAGCCGGGACTGCGCCAGCCATACCTGACGGCGAGCCAGTGTGAGTGTTGACATGAGTCTACCTAGCTCCCTCGTGATGAAGGTGAACGCCTGCAGAGATGCATCATTGAGACTCTGAACAGAACTGTCTGCACTGGAGGAATGCAAGGACTGGGACAGGGCCAGTCACAGATGGGATAAAGATTTCCCTATACAGCCCATACGTGCAGCTGTATCATAGCATTTGATTAGAAAGTCATCCGTAATTCGACACTGTGGCTTTGGACAGCGAGCAACAGGCCTCCTATGGTGCCACAATTAGGGAGGCAATGACTGGCTCTACCGTGGGCATCAGGTCCACTGCATGCCTGCTGGCATCTTGCATTGAAGCCAAAGCCCTGCTATCACTGGTTTGGTGAGAAATGGATTTGGGCTCTGGCCAACACTTGTGGAGCTCCTCTATGTATGGCAGCAGGCCCGGTTCCAGAACAAAATGACTAAGGGTGCATCTGAGATTAGAGAGGGTGCAGTGGTAAAGTGCTATTTTTCTAAGTGGGGAGTGGACCTAACACCCTCTATGGGGGTCCTCACCTCCTCTGGGGGGGTCCGGGGGCATGCTCCCCCGGGAAGATTTTTTTTTAAATATTGAAGTTAAAAGCATCAATCTGGTGCACTTTGAGAGCAACATTAAGAGATCTATGGATCTATTCCTGTGGAGGTTGGGGACATTGAACCAGAGTGGTCGGTGTTCAAAGCCTCTATTGCCGAAGCCGCGGCGGGGAGCTGTGGTCTCAAGGTCCTAGGTGCCTCAAGGGGCGGTAACCCTCGAACCTCCTGGTGGACACCGGTGGTCAGGGAAGCCGTCCGACTGAAGAAGGAGGCCTTCAAGGATTTGTTATCCCGGGGGACTCCCGAGGCAGTTGCAAGGTACCGACAGGCCCGAAGGGCAGCAGCCTCATCCATGGCCGAGGCAAAGCAGCGGGTGTGGGAGAAGTTCGGAGAAGACATGGAGAAGGACTTTCGGGCGGCACCAAAGTTGTTCTGGAAAACTGTCCGACACCTCAGGAGGGGGAAGCAGGGAACCATCCAAGCTGTGTACAGTAAGGATGGGACGTTGTTGACCTCAACTGATGGAGTGTTGGGACGTTGGAAGGAACACTTTGAGGAACTCCTGAACCCGACAACTCCGCCCTCTATGTTAGAGGCAGAGCTGGAGTATGACGGGGGATCAACGCCAATCTCCCGGGGGGAGGTCACTGAGGTCGTCAAACAACTCCACAGTGGCAAAGCCCCGGGGGTGGATGAGATCTGCCCGGAAATGCTGAAGGCTCTGGGTGTTGAGGGACTGTCATGGTTGACACGTCTCATCAACGTTGCGTGGAAGTCGGAAACAGTACCGAAGGAGTGGCAGACCGGGGTGGTGGTCCCCCTTTTCAAAAAGGGGGATCAGAGGGTGTGTGCCAATTACAGAGGCATCACACTACTCAGCCTCCCCGGGAAAGTTTACTCCAAGGTACTCGAAAGGAGGGTCAGGCCGATTGTCGAACCTCAGATTGAGGAGGAACAATGCGGATTCCGTCCTGGTCGTGGAACGACGGATCAGCTTTTTACTCTCGCAAGGATCCTGGAGGGGGCCTGGGAGTACGCTTATCCGGTCTACATGTGTTTTGTAGACTTGGAGAAGGCGTATGACCGGGTTCCCAGGGAGTTACTGTGGGAGGTGCTGCGGGAGTATGGGGTGAGGGGGTCTCTACTCAGGGCCATCCAATCTCTGTACTCCCAAAGCGAGAGCTGTGTCCGGGTCCTCGGCAGTAAGTCGGACCCATTTCCGGTGAGGGTTGGCCTCCGCCAGGGCTGCGCTTTGTCACCAATCCTGTTTGTAATATACATGGATCGGATTTCGAGGCGTAGTCGTGGGGGGGGGGGGGGTCTGCAGTTCGGTGGACTAAGGATTGCACCACTGCTTTTTGCAGATGATGTGGTTCTGATGGCTTCATCGGTCTGCGACCTTCAGCACTCACTGGATCGGTTCGCAACCGAGTGTGAAGCGGCTGGGATGAGGATCAGCACCTCCAAATCTGAGGCCATGGTTCTCAGCAGGAAACCGATGGACTGTCCACTCCAAGTAGGGAATGAGTCCTTACCCCAAGTGAAGGAGTTCAAGTATCTCGGGGTCTTGTTCTCGAGTGAGGGATCAATGGAGCGTGAGATGGGCCGGAGAATCGGAGCAGCGGGAGCGGTATTGCAGTCGCTTTACCGCACCGTTGTGACGAAAAGGGAGCTGAGCCGGAAGGCAAAGCTCTCTGTCTACCGGGCCATTTTCGTTCCTACCCTCACCTATGGTCATGAAGGATGGGTCATGACCGAAAGAACGAGATCGCGGATACAAGCGGCCGAGATGGGTTTCCTCCGCCGGGTGGCTGGTGTCTCCCTTAGAGATAAGGTGAGAAGTTCGGTCATCAGGGAGGGACTCGGAGTTGAGCCGCTCCTCCTTCGCGTCGAAAGAAGCCAGTTGAGGTGGTTCGGGCACCTAGTTAGGATGCCACCTGGGCGCCTCCCTAGGGAGGTGTTCCAGGCACGTCCAGCTGGGAAGAGACCAAGGGGTAGACCTAGGACCAGGTGGAGGGATTATATCTCTTCGCTGGCCTGGGAGCGCCTTGGGATCCCCCAGTCAGAGCTGGTTGATGTCGCCAGGGAAAAGAAAGTTTGGGGCTCTCTGCTGGAACTGCTACCCCCGCGACCCGACCACGGATAAGCGGGAGAAGATGGATGGATGGATGAATGGATCTATGTGCTCTTTGCTTGATTATGCCTTCCCAGTCCCTTATCACATAGCCTATAAGAGCAGGGCGCCAGTTGTTGTAGCCAGTTGTTGTGGTGAAGGCATCTGGACGGGCAGGAGGACGTTCGTGTCCACGACAGTAACGTAATGTCCCCATGATCTGAACTGTTATTACCTGCAGTAGATGCAGTGTATGCTGGCGATAAGGGCTGGTTGTTTTAATCATTTTCTGATCCATCATTGACTGCTGTGTAAGCACCTTGCAGATGATGCATGTGCATCGTGCATTATTATTATTATTATTACTACTATTGTTAGTAATAGTAGGCAAAATGTAATATTTTTCACTTTTAATTTTTTGTTGTTGTTACTTTTCATTTTTCAAATGAGGGTGCATAACGACTCAACTGAGGGTGCAATGCACCCTTATGCACCCCCGTAGAACCGGGCCTGTATGGCAGAGAGGGCGGCACAGAAAAAACAGCTTGTGGCGGAACATGCCTAAAGAATGCATTAGCTGGAGGGCTTGTCTTCGGAGCCTCATTCAGCCCTAAGCGTGCCAGTGCCATACGGACAACCGGCTAAATTGTTGCTGGGGCAGCCTCTGAGTATGTCCTAGACCCACTTCCTGTGAGCTAAGAATAGCTGTCAGAAGCATGGTTGGGAGCATCTACATCTCCCTGTCCAGACCTGTCCTCACGGAACTGGCTACAGGACGCCTTCGTAGACAGGGCATCCTCATCCCATTGTGGGGTAGGAGCTCTAGCCTGCGGGATATCACCCCTCTGAAGGTTAAGGAGCAAGCCCTTAATCTCAGAGAACTCCGACGCTAACATGTCCACTTTAGGAGCCAGTATGGCAGCAACTCTCTGTCGTAAATCACGAGGGCATATGAGGTCCACAAGTCAAGCAGCCGCGGAAGCATATTATTATTGCGAGCACTAAAACAGCACCCACGCGAGAGCAATATTGAAGCCTGCGAGGGAAGAAACATGCCTTGAGCATGCACAGGAGCTCTCCTTGGTCTCCTGCGCTCTCGGTCAGCTCTTCTACTTTTGCCTGCTCGCGAGAGACATTTTACTTTTGACAGGAATTGGGCGTACCGTATCCAAGTAACACCAAAACTAATTGGTTACACCCCTCTTCTTTTATGATTGGCCATTGTCTGGATGTAAACAAGGAAGTACTTTGTGTCCCTCTCGAACTTCTATGCTCTCAAACGTGGAAACGTCTCAAGTAAGTTAATTAGTTTTACTAGTTTAATTATGCAAACTACATCAGCCAGTTTTGCCGTGTTTGTAACGATAGATAAATAGATGGATAGATGGACAGTTTGGTTCAAACCCAAATTCGTCCAAAACACAAAACCGGTAGTTCCACTCAACCCGGTCGAACACTTTCTCTGTGTCGAGAGAAACCACACACTCAGGGACTTCCTCAGAGGCCAGATAAACAATATCAAAAAGCTGACGGATGTTAAAATAGGAATGGTTAATCACCACTAAGGAATAACACGCTTTGACGAGCGAAGGCAATCGTCAGGGAGCAACAAAAGTTGCAATATAGTTGCTAATGTAATTACTTTGGAGCGAAATCGCACATCAGTAAAGAAAATGCCTGGAATCGAACTTGAGTGTCACATGGGCTATTAAATCGACTTGAACTCAAAAATAAAAGGAGCGTATTCCTCCTTGCCACTTAGCTTTATTGTTCTAGCATGGTTAATCACAACTAAGGAGTAATAAACTTTGACGAGCGAAAACAATCGTCAGGGAGCAAATAGTCAACTACAGCTAAAGTTGCTAACAACAAAAAGAAACGGCAGGCACCGGCTAATTCCACCACAGCCTTACCGATAACTGCGTGAGCATCACCTTGCCCTGCGACAGTAAGCTCAGGGTAACCCGAAAACCAGTAGCGGGCCGTGCATTTCACCCCTGGTGTCACAATCTTATGAAGGACCCAAATGCAGCACTCAAGAAACCAAGGAGCATTGGTAATATACTTTATTGGTAATAATAATAATAATAATAATAATAATAATGGGTTCCATTTATAAAGCACTTCATATTTGAATTCAAATCCCGAAGTGCTACAAGTAGTGAGTACTTTATTGGTAATAATACCAGAGCTAGGCCTGTCGCGGTAATCAATAAATTGACTTATCGTACGATAAATAAAAATGGACTCGATAACTTTTCTGAGCTCGATATATTGCCGTTTACATGCGTGTTTGTTTACATAACAATGTGACTAGCATTTTAGCCAGGAGCGCTGTGGCTGCCGGCCTGTCGCGCTGTGAGGGGCGGGGCTCACACACATCCCATGACATAGCCAGGTCAGGACACTCCGCGTGCAGCCAAATTAATAAGATAGAGACAAGCAGGAGACAACGTGTGACTTACTCGAGGGGAATTTGAAGTTAAATGGAATTGGTTGCAAAACCTAACTCCATCTCCGGTGTGGGAATATTTTGGATGTAAGCCAAATCAACGAGGCGAACCTACGGACTTGAATGAGCCGGGCGGTGTGTTGCATTTGTTTTAAAAAGGTAGCAATAACAGCTAGCAATACGACCAACCTTAAACTGCACCTGAAACACAACCACCCCATTCCGTTTTCCCAGCTGGGAGCAAACACGGCAGCTCGAGAGCCCCCACCTTCCTTACAGTTTGCAATCAAAGATGTATTTGCCCGACAATGTGAACATGTTGGTGTTCCTCGCTCGAAATCTTTGAAATACTGTACAGATTTGGATATGGCCTGTTGAGGCATCTGGGTCTTTGTATGGAAAGTGTTTTGTATGGACAGGACTTGACTGTTGTTTTAAGTTTGCTTGTGAGACAATGTGTGCTCATATATATTTAAAATAAAAGCAATAATTGTGGCTTGATATTGACAGTGTTGTGCTAGTTACTGAAAACCAGTAACCAGTTACCATTACTAGTTACTTCATTTCAAAAGTAACTCAGTTACTTTACTGATTACTTACACCAAAAAGTAATGCGTTACTGTGAAAAGTAACTTTTTAGTTACTTAAAAAAAGGGCTCCCATTACATTAATGCCCTTATAGCCTTCATTTCAGTACTGTTATTGCATTGGAGAATAATACAATCTGTTGATCAACTTGACATGCATTATATGCAATCTGGATTGCATCGATATTAGCTGGCTTTCCATTTTTGTATATTCTTTCTCCAGGTAGTTGTAAAAAGTTTTCCGTTTCATATGCCGTGTGCCGCCCGGACATGCTATCATGCTAACTAGCTCCCTGAAAGCGGGTGACTCCACTGTAGCAATAGCCTGCATGTGTTCTACAACATACCGTGCAATGGCTTTATCGACATTTCCCTGGCTAGCAGTCCCTTGGTTAAAATCCAGCCGCTGTTGCTTAGGTGCAGGTGGAGGTGGAGTGGCGTCGGATGAGTCTGGGTCTGTGCCGGTCTTAGTGACTAGCTTCGTCCCAGCATGTTGTTTTTGCAGATGTCTTAAGAGATTTGAATGACTGGTTTGGGCAGTAGATAGGCTCTTTGACCCGCCAGGACACAACTTACATTTAACAGAAACTTTCTTTTCTTTGTACTCGACAAAAGTGAAATAGTGAGAATATCTCCAGGTTGTTACAACCCGTCTCGTGGGCTGTAACATAAAGCAGGGAGGCGAGACGAGAGGTAAGAATATATAGTTTATTCTTTGAAACACAACAACTAAATAAACACCAGCAACAAGTCCCTGAGGCTGGCGCAGAGAGAGTGCCCAGAAGAGTGAGAGCGACGTAACCGGCTGGGCTCCTCCTATATCCTGTTTCAACAGGTGTAGCTCATCAGGCAGGTATCCTCCCACAGGTGCGGCTCATCAGCACCTGAACCTGTGAACACCCACAAACCACACACACAACCCACACACACAAACAGACGGCACCCCACGTGGTGTGGAGGGGTCGTCACACTCCCCCCCATAAGAAAGGAGTTCCCCTAAGAACAACGTTAATTACCCAAATAGCTAGGAGCTCTTCTCCGATATTCCGGCGTGGACAGAAAACGACTCTGACCAGTCCCCTGACCCTGCACCTGGAAGAACCCGGAATGTCCCTCCAGAACCCGCAACCTAGACCCTGGCAACAAACCCAAGACCTGACCCCCAGGATGCTGCCGAACTGCCCCACCCGTCCGACATGCGTGACATGACCCAACATGCAGAGACACATCTCTCCTCAACCCAGGCCAAAAGAAATACCGCAACAGGTAACCACATGTTTTACGGACACCTAGATGTCCCGACTGCCCATGCGCTTTTCTGAGGACCTCCTCACGAAACCTGACGGGAACCACAATCTGATATACTGGCTCACCCATGAAGCCTTTCCCACGTGACCACCACTTTCTAACCAGCAATCCCCCATGCAACTGACAACCCCTGGTGACACCATTTCCATCCCCGGTGGAGAGAACCGCCTCAAAAAACGGATTGAGAGAGACATCCGCTTTCTGCTCCATCACCAACTCACTGCGGGATACCGACAACAGCAAGTCAGGAATAACCACCGAATCTATCTCACTGACCTCTTCACCCTGCTCAGATCCCTCCTGTGCACGGCTCACAGCCCGTGTCTCAGAGCAAGCCACCAACACTGCAGGAGAGCACTTAACATTCTCCCCTGCCTTAACAGTCACAGTGGGTGAAGATGACTGCATGGTAGGCGGTGGACCCTCAGCCCACACACGGCTGCCAGCCAGGCCGTTACCCAGGATAACATCCATACCACCAATTGGCATTACAGGACGGACCCCCATGGCGACCTCACCCTGCACCAGACCTGAGTTAAGCACCACTGAATGCAGAGGAACAGGCACAACATTCATTCCCATCCCTTGCATCCGGACAAAATCCCCAGAGCACAGAGCTAAAAATGTAGGAATCATATGCTGCCGTGTCCCTCAAAATTCTTACCGGCACCCTAACATCACCCCCCACCAGTGACACGTATCCGTTTGACATAAACGCAGAGAAATCCGGTTCCTTCAACCCGCATGGCTCATTAACCTGCTGACAGGGAAAGACGACAGGGATAGGTTTTACAGACACAGCACAAGCAGCAGAGTTAACCTGGCCTACATGGTTCCCCCTGCTAGCCTTAGCTTTGGGACAGTCCCCCTTCCAGTGCCCTCTCCCCTTGCAGAAATGACATATATCCGAATCACCCTGTGCCTGACCTAGCATCATACGTTCAGGTCTACCCCAGGTTGACCTATTTTTCTCCTCCCATCTCCCAGGACCATACATATCTCCTTGGTCCTGGACCCTGAAGTTACGACCGCCCCTGTGCGTTAGCACATAGTCATCTGCCAGAGCAGCAGCCTCTGCAGCAGTCTTCACTTTGCGCTCGCTGATGTAAACCGCAATGTGTCTGGGCACAGAATTTTTAAATTGCTCCAACACCATCAACTCACACAATGCGACATACGTATCCACTTTCAAGGAGTTACACCACCTACCGAAAGAGGTAACCAGATCCCTGGCAAACTCAACATGTGTCTGCCTGTCAGACATCTCCCAGGACCTGAACCTCTGTCGATAAGCCTCAGGGACCAACTCGTAAGCCTTCAACACAGCAGTTTTGACCATCAGATACACTTTGCTGTCCGCCATCGTTAAAGCAGAATAAGCTTCCTGGGCCCTACCCGTTAGCACACACTGCAGCAATAAGGTGCTATTAGCCTCTGACCACTCTCTGCTCTCAGCCACACGCTCAAACAAGGAGAAAAACGTATCTGGATCTCGTTCATTAAACTGAGGCACAACCCGCAGATTACCGGCCACGTCAAATGGAGTAGCTCTATCAGGGAAATTAGAGGCCTGACTTGCAGCCCCAGCAAGTAAACCCAACCTCCGCTCCTCTAACTCAAGCCTTTTAATTTCTAGCTGCAACATCAACAGCTCCTTTCTCTGCTCAAAAGTCAGGTCTGTATCACGGCAGCCAGACGTACTGCCACTGTCTCTGCCAGGATCAACCGTATATTTTCCCCCTTTGAAAACACCTAACTCGAACAGATTTGCTCTAACAATTCCTCTTATGTTTTCCTTCATCCTTGTTACGTTCCCTTGTAGAGCTAGGGGTACCAAGGGAAGTAGCGACACACCAGATAGCCGGACGAGAGAAGAAGGAGAGGAAACGGAAGGGTGAAGGAGTTTCAGTGAGGTTTTAATCCGTCAATACGTAAGGCGGCTCACCAGCCAAATTACAACACAAACGTACAATAAACAACACACAACTATGCTGGGTTGTACACAGAGACAGGCTGCACACATGCAGCCAGACGAGAAGGAGAGAAAGAAGGCCCTCACTGCCGTCCTCCTCCGGTCCTATATGGAATCCTTGATTGTAAAGTAGGAGCACCTGGGAAGAGGCTGCACCTGGGGACAATCAGAGGGAGAGAGAGGAAAACACACACACACGCCCACACACACACACACACACCAGGGTTTCCGCTAGGATTTTTTCTCGCCGGTCAAATGTCCGGGCAGAATTTATTTTACCGGACTAATTTGAAACTTACCGGTCATATTTCAATAATAATAATAATAGTTGTGTAGCAGAGTTTCCGTTAGCAGGTAATTACCGGACTATGAGCAGATATGCTTCAGTTTAAAACTTAGTTCACGGGGCTCATTTTTATATTGCTTCAGTTTATAATCGTAACAGATCGAAAAATTCAGATTCATTTTTCAATCAATTATTCCACAAACAACAAACAACATAATTATTACATTCAAACAAACTACTTGTAGTAGATAACGTACATTATTCAGAAGTTTACATCAACTTTGAATAATAACACGGGAGAAACGGATCCTCTCTTTCCCTCTCTCTCTCTCCTGACAGCCCGTCAGTTTCTCATGCAGCTCCTGCAGCTCGCTAAACAGAGGGCGGGGCTTCAGGTGATTATGCAGAGCTGCGTGTCTCGGTCTGACTCAGCAGCTGATCTGATCTCTCTCTCGCGTCCGGTTACACTTCACTCGCGTTTATGTCCATATCGATCAGATCCAGCTCTCCTGATCGGCCTTTATAGAGAGCACCGATCAAACTATTAAGAGTGAATATCGGCCGATGATGACCGGCGGCCGATCGATCGGAGCCTCCTTAATTATTACCAGACATTTTGACCGTCAGGTTTTGAATTTACCGGTTTTTTATAAATTTTACCAGCTAAAAACCGGTAATTACCGGCTAACGGAAACCCTGACACACACACTACGGCACGTAACACTTCCCTCCATAAAACCAAACCAGTGTTTGGCCACAGTTACCAACAACACTCCAACGGTTGGACAGATCGTGAAGTCTCACCCGCGGGACAGTACATCGGCCACAACATTATCTGCTCCTTTCTTGTAGTTGATGACGATGTTGAAGTCTTGTGCCAACAGGGCCCAGCGCATCAACCGCTGGTTGTGGTTGAACATCTGGGACAAAAATACGAGTGGGTTGTGGTCGGTGTACACCACCACTGGCGTTGAACTGGACCCAACATACACTTGAAAATGCTGCAGGGCAAGGAGCATGGCCAGAGTTTCCTTCTCAATGGTGGAATAATTCAGCTGATGTCGTTTGAACTTGGTCGAGAAGTAGCATACAGGTTGGCTCACACCCCCATCACCCTCCTGCAGCAGAACAGCACCAGCCCCAGAACCACTAGCATCCACCTCGAGTTGGAAGGGAAGGATGAATTTAGGCGCACACAACACTGGAGCACTACAGAGGAGAGACTTGGCAGAGCTAAAGGAGCGGCAACACTCCTCAGTCCATAGAAATGGAACATTAGGGCTACACAGTTGAGTTAGCGGTGTCACAACTACCGAAAAGTTCTTGCAAAAACATCGGTAGTACCCAGCCATACCGAGGAACCGCCGGAGTTCACGTCGGGTGGCTGGAGCTGGGTAGGAAAGGATGGCTTCCACTTTAGCATCCACGGGCCTCACATGCCCATGACCCACCTGTTTGCCTAGATAGGTGACAGTGGCCTTGCCAAACTCACACTTTGCCAGATTCACTGTTAGCGAGGCTCCTGCGAGTCGCTGGAACACACATGTGAGAATAGTCATATGGTCAGTCCAGTTATCGGAAAAAACCACCACATCATCAAGATACACAATACAGTTGGGCACATCCCCCAACACCAATTGCATTAACCGCTGAAATGTGGCTGGGGCTTTCCTCATGCCAAAAGCCATCACAGTGTATTGCATAAAGTGGTCAGGCGTTACGAATGCAGAGATGTCTGAGGCCCTAAAAGTGAGAGGGACCTGCCAATATCCTTTAAGGAGATCCAACTTCGTGATAAACACACTAGGACCAATACTATCGATGCAATCATCCATACGGGGTAAAGGAAAAGAGTCTGGAACAGTTAGGGCGTTCACCTTGCGAAAATCGGTGCAGAAACGTGGTGTTCCGTCAGATTTAGGAGCAAGCAAACATGGACTGCTCCAGGGGCTGCAGCTAGGCTTGGCTAAGCCATTTTCCAGCAGATAACACACTTCCTTTTTCATGTTCTCCCTCTTCTCTATGTGACAACGATACGCATGCTGCTTAACTGGATGAGCATTTCCAACATCAATGTCATGCTTTAACACATTAGTGCTCGATGGCACATCATCAAATAGGGTCGGGTGAGCATGAACCAAACCGACTACGTCGCCTCGCTGGCTTTCTGGAAGATACGCCAGGTTAGACTCTAAGCTCAGCATAAACTCAGAGTTCGATAACCTACCACACTGCTGACCACCAGAGGGCACTATCAAGTCATCCTCAACCACCGACATTGCACAGGCCAGGGAAGTGGCCACGCTGGGAACAGCAGTCACCACAGTACCTTGCTGGTCTCCCTGGGAAGCTTCCCTGGCATGATAGGACTTAAGCATGTTAACATGGCACAATCTTGTTTTTCTCCTATGCTCAGGTGTGTCAATGATATAGTTGGTGTCAGACTCTTGCCTTACAACCACAAATACGGACCTGAGAAACGCGCGTTGAGAGCAGATCCGGGTGTAGGCAGCAACACCCACACCTGCTCACCAGGCTGAAACTGCCGCTTAACTGCTCTCCTATCGTACCTGCCCTTCATGTTTTCCTGCGAGGAGGCAAGAGCTTCCCTTGCTAGCTTAGTCGCCTGTCGTAAATGCTCACGACACTGGGACACAAACTTCTTCACATCAGTTTTCGGAAGGGACTCAGACACCAATTTATCTTTCAGCATCTTTAATGGGCCACGCACATTGTGCCCAAACACTAGTTCAGCTGGGCTAAACCCAGTAGACTCCTGCTTTGCGTCACGAATAGCAAATAACACGAAGGGAACACCCTCATCCCAGTCCCTGCCTGTGTCATGGCAGTATTTACCAAGCATCGATTTCAATGTCTGATGCCAACGCACAGTATCATCCGCTTTTTATGCGGATGATACCGTGATGTATTGTGCAGGTCCCACCATTAAAGAGGCTGTTGTTAAACTACAAGCTGTTTTTAACACTATTCAGACTCAGCTCTCTGAATTAAAGCTTCTTTTAAATGTGGATAAAACCAAGGTAATGCTCTTTTCAAAAGCTAAAAAGACACCAGAGCCTGTTTTAGATATTGTAACTACGCAAGGAACAAAACTTGAAGTTGTTGCCTGTTACAAATACCTAGGTATCTGGCTTGATGATTGTCTCTCTTTTAAACTCCATGTCAATAACCTGCTTAAAAAGCTGAGGGTTAGGCTAGGTTTCTTTTTCAGAAACAAGTCCTGCTTCTCGCTTGAGGCCAGGAAAAGGCTCTGTGACCTTTGACCTGTGCTGGACTATGGGGATCTGGTCTATATGAATGCACCTGCCAATTACCTGAGCAAATTGGATGCTGCGTATCACAGCGCTCTGAGATTTGTCACAAATTGTAAAGCGCTTACACATCACTGTACACTGTATACCAAGGCAGGTTTACCATCACTCTCTGTACGGAGGCTCAGTCATTGGTACACGTTTATCTATAAAGCTTTGTTGGGTAAACTCCCGTATTATATCTGCTCTCTGATAACACAGAGAGTTGCAAGCAGCTATTGTCTGAGGTCACATGATGTAGTCTTGTTAGATGTGCCAAGAGCAAGGACTGTCTTCGGTAAGACAGCTTTTATGTGCGCAGCTCCACTTGCTTGGAACAATCTTCAGCAAGAATTGAAACTGAGCAATCTCATTCCTCTGCATGTTTTTAAAGCTAGGCTAAATGAAATGCTTGCTGATACAGTGGGCACTTGTAAATGTCTATAACTATGTATCCTGTAAATATAATGTATAATGTCCTTTATTGTTTTATGTTTCATGTGGAACCTATATGCTGCAGGTCTCCCTTGAAAAAGAGATCTATGATCTCAATGGACCAATCTGATTAAATAAAGGTTTGAAATGAAATGAAAGTGCCCCTTGTGACTCTGGGTGGTAGGCACTAGACACTGAATGGGAAACACCCAATGACTGCAAGGTTTTTCTAAAAATCTTGGAAAGGAAATTAGTTCCCTGATCAGTCTGCACAACCTTCGGCAACCCAAAGGTGGTAAAAAACTTGGTCAGTGCTTTAATGATGGCGGGTGCAGTTATGTTACGCAAAGGGATGGGAAAGAAAGGAGGAGAGAAAGAAGGCCCTCACTGCCGTCCTCCTCCGGTCCTATATGGAATCCTTGATTGTAAAGTAGGAGCACCTGGGAAGAGGCTGCACCTGGGGACAATCAGAGGGAGAGAGAGGAAAACACACACACACACCCACACACACACACACACTACGGCACGTAACAATCCTCTTATCCCCAACATCCAAGCGGAAATGTTCAGCAACACTGATCAGCTGCTCACGTGAGAAGCCCTCCAGTAGCTCCTCTGTAGGCGCTCTCACAAAGTCCTCCACACTCTCCATCATACAACACTGAGTGCCCGCTCACGCTCCTACACAGCCACGCTACCGTGGCCCGTCCCTCGAACTGCCTTCAGAAACTAGCTAAACTCCCCGCTAGTCTTCAGGTGCTAATTATGGCGGGTACTTACGCACTAAATACCGTAAGCTCGGCGAAGCGACCGAAAAACCCGGCAACTCCACCCGCAGCGTGCTCCCGAGCTAATAGCTCTAACCACTTTCACACCACACTACAACCCCCCCCACGACCTCCAAGGGAGACCGTACTAGACCTAACAGGGACAATACCAACGGTACGTGTCTGCCGTGAATAAAATAATCCGTGTGCCACCCTTACTGTCGTTCACAACGAAACACTTACCCTCGTCAAGACTACTCCCAAACAACCAGCTGTGCGCCCCATCACGGCCCACTGCTCGTAACACGCTACAGCTGTGTATTAAGTTCTTCTCTGTTCACAACACAACAACTCCATTTTCAAAAGGTACCTCCGAAACGACCAGGTTCAACCACGAGCCCCCATATGTTCCAACCCGGCTCGTGGGCTGTAACATAAAGCAGGGAGGCGAGTCGAGAGGTAAGAATATATAGTTTATTCTTTGAAACACAACAACTAAATAAACACCAGCAACAAGTCCCTGAGGCTGGCGCAGAGAGAGTGCCCAGAAGAGTGAGAGCGACGTAACCGGCTGGGCTCCTCCTATATCCTGTTTCAACAGGTGTAGCTCATCAGGCAGGTATCCTCCCACAGGTGCGGCTCATCAGCACCTGAACCTGTGAACACCCACAAACCACACACACAACCCACACACACAAACAGACGGCACCACACGTGGTGTGGAGGGGTCGTCACAACGCAGTAACGGACTATGTAGTAACGGTAACTGAGTTACTGAATTTAAAAAGTAATGCGAAACACATTACCAGTAGAAATACATTACTTTTAAAATCGTGCTGTGCAACACGAAAAAAAGGGGAAAATCGTGTTGGTGAACACCAAATGCCATGAGACTGGGTTGCTCCACCTCAAATAATTCTGCGCCTAAACCAAATTAAATTAAATTATCCAAATGCAATATCAGGGATGTTATATTAATAATAAATCAATCCAAATTGAGTCAAGTTACTGCATAGCTCAAGCCATACATAGGTACAATTACTAACACATGTATCTTCTTTCTTTTAAAGTTCAGTCAAAGCATACTAATATTTTATCACTGAACATGACTCCATTTCAACAGTAAACGTAACAATTTCAGACGAAATTGTGTGATGGCCTATTTTATGAGGGGCCGTGTAGGCCAAAATTCAAACTAACCTTGTGCACACACTACTGAAATACTCTCACATTCACTAGTGAACACCTCACACACACAACTGAAAAGTAAACCTCACACACATACTACTAAAAATATACCTCACACACACGCAACTGAAAATTAACCTCCCACACACATTATTGAAATCCATTCACATTCATTCATGTGTGTGAGGTGTTCAGTAGAACACCTCACACACACACACTACTGAAAACATTTGGCCTTGCACACACACTACTGAAATACTCACATTCACTACTGAACACCTCACACACACTCACAACTGAACATTAAACCTCACACACTACTGAAAATTAACCTCACACACACGCTAATAAAATCTTCTCACACACACTACTGAAAACATTTTACTGAAAAATTCTCAGTAGGGAATGTGCATGTGTTTCACCTATGTGTGTGAGGGGGATTCTTGCTGTAACGGAAGTCATTGTAATGAAACGGAAGTAACAAAGAACAATGCTGCAGTGATACAGTAGGTGGCGATATTTATCGTCTACTCTGTTTGGAAGTCGCCATTAAAGAAGAAGAATGAAACAGAAGGTCCAATTCAGCATGGATTTATAGAGAAACAGCACCGCAGCCGTAGGCTGGACCCTGGACTGAGCGGTCTACAAACTGAGACAGTCTGGTCTATGGAGGTGTTCTTGTTTACATCACCTGGCGCAGCTCGTAAGGTGGCCTAGCAAGTAACCCGCTAGCAACATGCACAGCTGCAATAAGCTAACAAGCTAACTAAGCCGAAATTGAGCCAGAACCTTTCCTTTTTTTGTTTTACCATTTATTGAAGTGATTGATATTTCAGGCTGAGAGGGCAATGGCCTGTTAAATATGGTTGATTAAGCTGTGTACTTCTAGCCAACAGGTATGTTAGCATTAGTTAGTTAACAGTAAATAAATATTGGAGTAACCGATGTACTCCAGCCTGATCCATATAAGACTAACCTACGTCTGTTGCTCCCGGTCTGCACGTCTTACGTTGCTTAAGGCGAGACACCCCAGGTGAATAGGGTAATTTTTTTAACTTAAATATATCAGCTAGAAAGTTCTCCAGTTAATTACTTACAATAAGGCAATTGTTTTTTGTATTACAAGTTTTCTGAAATAGCATGTTTAAATATGCAAATGAGCCATTATCTCATTAAATATGTACATATTTTAACACATTTCAGGAACCGAAATCTGAACTTTGGATAAAGCCAGGTTAAAAATTCTTGTTTCATTTTGTAGTTATATTAGTATCTAAGGCTTTTACAGAAGGGATATTGGATATCTCTTTGTATCACTCCATAAATCAGAAAATACTGTCAACAGCCCTAAAATATCAATTCCGCCATGTTTTTAGGTATCAATCAATTTAATGTTTATTTATATAGCCCAATATCACAAATTTGTCTCAGTGGTCTACACAGTGTGTACAGAATATCAGTATGACAATACGACACCCTCTGTCCTTAGACCCTCACATCGTACAAGGAAAAACTTCCGGAGAAAACCCACAGTTTAAAGGGAATAATGGGAGAGGTATAAAATGTTGTATAATTCAGACTATAAATGATATATGAACAAACCCTTCTGTAAAAGCCTTCATAATATTGATAGGAATATAACTGGAAGGGTTGGTGTATGTACGTGCTACTGAAGTGGAAATTCCGAATTCAGAGTAGGAGAAAAAACTCATTTTGAGAAAACGACCTTTAAAGATTGCAATGTGTTAGAAATTAAAATCAATGTTTTATGGCATAATAATAATAATAATAATAATAATAATAATAATAATAATAATAATAATAATAATAATGATAGAACCAGAAGTTCTCGCACAATGTCTGATGCCAAGCTTTTATTCTGAAAATCCTTCATCTCCAGTTAGCATTTAGCATGTGGCTAATATTCCTTTTCCTACCAAGGTGAAAATAGAAGTGAAATGACACGAGTGTTGCACACCGAAACCTACTCATTTTAACACTACATCGATAGACGTCGAGATATTATTATTGCTGAATAATAAATAAAGGTACCGTTTATTTTAATAAGTTTTGTTTACAGACGTGGGTAGCATATGACGACTTCCGGGGCTACCGTAAATTATAACTGTCGGAAAGTATTTCCAGTATTATTAAAGTATCGATTACAATCGTTAAAATGCAATAAATGAAAAGTGATGAAAGAGAATATGAGGATAAGAGGCGTGTTTAGTTATGTATTGAATGTACAATGTGTGAGTCCTCTGTTATGCGCAACAACGGACATTGAAGATCGGAGGCGGGCGGACCCCCTACGTCACCACATTGAAGGGGAGGAGCCACATGAGATATATAGTCAGGTGACAGAGCTTTGTGGAGCCTCTTCTGCACGGCCGCGACTGCGAGAGGGAGCTGCATCTCCTCTCTCTCTCAGAACCATATCCTGCTTGTTAAATTACCGCGCCATTTAATTAAAGTACCCATTTGAACCTTTCTCAGAGACTCCATTGTCTCATACTTTTAAAGCTTCTCTCCTGGACGTGAGAATAACGAATACTCTAATAAGTGTGTCGCTACCTAAACCCTCCTGTTCCTTGGATGACAGCTTGCGCATCGACGCACTCCGGGAAGGTATTTCATGTTCGGGGTCATTTGTTTTTGTATAACCTTGCTTCGTGCAAGTGACAATTGTTGTCGTCTTCTATGTGAATGTTTTTTTCGCCGTTCTTTTGCCATTTTGAGATTTCAATTTCTAGCGGAAAGCTAACCAGGAAGTGTTTTAGCACACCACGTGACGCATCTGAACGAATCACGTTGTCAGAAATTGACACCAGCCAATGAGATTTCGTTTCTTGGTTTAAGACCCCTTTGTGCTTTCACGATTGGTTGCTGATACAAAGGAAATGACCATATTTGGATCCGATGAGATTGTGCAAGAGAGACGGAGCTTTCTAACGATATCTCTGTTGACATGGTGCACACAGCGGTCGCGGTATTTTATGTTACGTTAGAATGCTAACTTTTGGTGAATTTAGGAGAAACCTACAGACGCAAATAGACAAACTATAGTAAAATAAACACTTAAATGTGTAGTTTGTACGTTTTCCTTCCAAAGGCCTGAAAGAAAACATGTTATAGAATCAAAATAGCACAAAATCTCAAAATTGACCAGTGCATGAAAAACTATGTTTTTGCCTGCCGTGTCTCGCCTTAAGGTAAGTGAACATGCAACTATTCAGCAAAACTTTCAATAATAATCTAAGGTAATGAATTTTTGGGATAATACTTGCATACAAATCTATAAATGCCTTCAGGTTTCTAAAATATATAATATGTGGTCAATTCAACAGTGGACCCAGCAAAGATTCACATTGTTGCATGATTGTAGTTATACTTTTAATAAATTCAAGTCAAGCTTACTGTGTTGGTAGCTAGTTAGTGCTCTTGCCTGTGTTCCTCCTCTGCAACCAGACTGTATTAAAACTCTTAGGTACCAGTTCTATCTACTTTAACCCTTGTGCCCTCATCGAATTTTCAACCTTTTGCCACCTTTGTGGCAAAATGTACACGCCCCAAAAAGCTGCTATTAAATCCTCATACATCAATATTTTATTCTACTTTTTTTTCATGAATCACTTAAACAACTTCTAACCTACTCAACACTACCAAACATTCAATCATTGTCAGGATTTTAACCCTTTAAATGCCTGTTTCATTATTTGAATTATTTCATTTCTCTCAAAAATGCCTCATTGACTTCCATTCAAACCACATTTGTTGATCTCACTGCCATTGCAGTATAAAACCATGCATGTTGTAAAGTCAGCATTTCATTTAGAAGAAAAGTAGTGATATTTGGACTCTATTCCACCACATTAAACCATTGTCCCACTGTAGGCTGATGCATGACATATTTGCCAGTTATATTATGGAGCCGTGTGACTACCAGGGGGCCCGAGAGTGGTGTGTGTGTGTGTGTGTGTGTGTGTGTGTGTGTGTGTGTGTGTGTGTGTGTGTGTGTGTGTGTGTGTGTGTGTGTGTGTGTGTGTGTGTGTGTGTGTGTGTGTGTGTGTGTGTGTGTGTGTGTGTGTGTGTGTGTGTGTGTGTGTGTGTGTGTGTGTGTGTGTGTGTGTGTGTGTCATTTCCAGCAGCAGACCAGCAGGTCCTGCAGCATGTGACCTGGTGCTCTCTCAGGTGATAGAACAACTATTGTTTAGGCCTGTGCACAACCAGCACCCACCGCTCCTCCCTCTCTGTGTGTGTGTGTGTGTGTGTGTGTGTGTGTGTGTGTGTGTGTGTGTGTGTGTGTGTGTGTGTGTGTGTGTGTGTGTGTGTGTGTGTGTGTGTGTGTGTGTGTGTGTGTGTGTGTGTGTGTGTGTGTGTGTGTGTGTGTGTGTGTGTGTGTGTGTGTGTGTGTGTGTGAGAGAGAATCTGTAAGCATGCACGGATCATTTCATGGGTAAAAAAGGCCATCTTTTGAGGGATGTGTGTGATGTCTTTGAAGAGGTGCTTGATTACTCAAAAACAAAAACAACTGTCCGTGTGTTTATGCACCTGGCTGCCAAAGATAAAAATGCAGTTTGACCAAGGGCTTATTTCATTAGTGAGCATAGAAGGAGAAGGAACTCAAATGAAAAAGCATTTCAGTGCAGAAGAGTCTTCAGAAATAATCGTGTAGCCTTAATCTGCCAGCGAGCTGCAGGACTCATCTGAAGCAGACACAAGGTTTGAGGGGGGGTCTGACACTGAATGCTCTCTGGAGTCCAGCATTTCTTGGAGTTCCTCTGACCCTTCCTCTGAAAGTGGAGAGGACACTGAGGGTCCTGTCCACAGTGAGGGGACAGAGAAGAACGGAGGTCGTTCTCCCAGGAGCTGGGGAAAACCAGGGTGTCCTCACAGAATGTGAGAAGAAAGCCCCCCGCAGCAGCTGCTGCTACCGTGGTGCTGGATGGTGGACCGGACCCTCAGTGTCCTCTCCACTTTCAGAGGAAGTTTTGTGTTTTTTTTAAAGAAAAATTAAATAATTTAACAGGCATTTAACGGGTTAAAATCCTGAAAATGATTGAATGTTTGTTAAGGTTTGAGCACGTTAGAAGTTAAGCCCCGAGCCTGTTTTTCAGGTCTCAGGCTCGAAAATGACATTCCCAGAACAAATGACCATATCTTCCCTTCTAAAAGGGTTACATTAATAATCTTTTTTCTCAAAGCAAGGTTACACCTGTGAGTTGGATGTAGAAGTGTCAGAATCAATATAGATGTTTTTATTTGAAAGTAAATTCAGATTGAACACAGTAAACAAATTGAAATGATTGTGTCCGTCCAAACAAAAAAGTACTTATAGTGAAAACCACCCTTGAATGATGGGTTAGTAGACTAAAAGCTTTAGGAATCCAAAGTACAACATATGATAAGTACCCTGTATCAAGATTGATGCAAAACAAGTGACATTTGACCTTTTTAGAGAGATTTAGCACAAAAAAAACACTTCTGGGGTCATTTGGGTGGATTTTCCATATCTCTGGCCCCCCTTGGTCGATTTAGATGATTGACATCTCTTTCTAACTGTCAGAGCCAATGGAATCGAGGGGAACTCCCACATACTCCTTATTTGGTAATGTGTGTGTGAGACTGCCACATAGCCAAGACCGGAAGCTGCGATAACTCTGGTGGCTACCATTAGCAGCTAACTTTTACTCTCTGATTTTTACATAAAAATGTAATTATGGATTATAAATAAAAAAAATGATCACCCAGAAACATTATCAACCTATAGATTAACCGATTCAGCCGCGTTTTTTCTGGTTTTAATGCCATTGAACACAATTGACAGCTACGGTGAGACGATCTCCCGTAAAAGCTCCATAAAGGTACGTGTTGTAATGTCTGTGTTTGCTTCCCCTGTCAAGAGTTCGGATCTGTCAGTGATGATATATATATACCTAAATAATCTGTGGAACCTCAGCTTTAATTGGATATCTTGCATGTGCAGCTACGATAAGTAATAAGGGTACTTTTATCTTGAGTTCTGTGCGTTAGCATTTTTCGCTCAGGGGTCATTTAGATGCTTCTTATGAGACTTGTGTTTTGTTTTGGTAAAAATGGTTTGTATCGTCAGTTAGCTGATATTATTCCCGTTAATCTGGTATAACACATTAATAGGTTCTTAAATATTAAGATCCCCTGAGACACAGTGTCGTGAAGAAAAAAAAGGACTCGCCGAGGGGGACGTTGGGGCTTAACAGGTTAAGTGATTCATGGAAAAATAAATATGTATGTATGATGATTTAATAGCAGTTTTGGGGCGTGTGCCACGAAGGTGTCCAGAGGGTGCAAAATGCATCACGAGAGTATACAAAACATGTAAGAGTAAACAACATTGGATTTAAAAAATTTGACTCAAAAGAAGACTTTTTTTTAACACAGCTGAAATGATTACCAAAAATAAAAAAAAGTCAGGACAAATTTACAAAAATGCCCGAGGAGGGCACAAGGGTTAAACAATTAAAAAGACAAAATTAACTACATTTATTGATATACCAATCTTTATTTTTGGGGCCACTTCTTTTAAATTAAACTTTCAGACATGAGATATTCAAATACAGTAATAGTATTGTTTATTTATTTTTAAAACTGAGCCACTCCTTACAGTTAACTTCATATTTATTTTTGTCTAAAGCATTTATAACACACATTTTCCCCTCTCATATTCACAGTGATCAATTGAGACAGTGTGGTGTCCAGAGAGCTGCAGAGACTTTGGAGAAACCTCAGTGGATGTCCTGTCTGTAGGTTTGGCTGGAGAGGACAGAGGTAGAGAGGTCTTTCTCTGGGAGGAGGACCAGGCCTGATGAAGAAACCACCTAACGGCATATGTGAGCCCATACTGGGCACAGCTGTCACAAACAAATGATGGTCCTGTTTGACTACACACTATTCAGTGTGCATATCTTTGTGTTCGCAATACAAGTGTAGTTTCTTAGTGAATGTCCTGTATTGGTCTTTAATCTCATATCAGCTGTTCATGTTCTTCTTGCCCCTCTGAGAAAACGGTGAGGCAGTTGTGTCCTTCAGGTATGTCCTTTCCTAACAGAAATGACAAGAAACATAAAACCTATGACATTATTGCAGAGCAAGTGTGTTATTTATGAAAGAGGTTTATTAAGCGGCTGTAGAAATAATATGTATATTTTTTTAATTCATCACTTTGTACTACAAAGATAATCAGATTGTGAATGAACAGTCTGCAGTTACTCAACATTAAATAATGTTTCAAATAATATTCAACTGCTATCAGAACTTAGTGACTCAAAAAGTTTCTACCCCTGGGCCGTCAGGCTGCTTAAAGGACAATCATTGATCAAGTAAGGGGTGGGAATTAATAAGCATTTGCTTCCTCCTACTCCCTTCGGACACATATGATTTTGTATTATTATTATTAATATGAAGCATTTTTTTGTATCATGAATATGGATAAATACTGTATTTTAACAATACGGTATTCTGTTTTTGTTTTTTTTATCTGTTCGAAATAAAGATTGAAATGAAATGAAGTGGACCTATCATGCTATATTTGACAAATATATTGTAGGGCCATACCTATATAAAACATGTCTGTGAAGTTTTTTTTTCAAAATACCAAACAGATCATCCATTTTAGCCATGCCACTCTATTTGCTCTTTCCAGCCCTATTTTTGCAAGGGCTGATTCTGTGACGTAGCTTTAATGCAAATGAGCTTCAGTTGACCACGCCCCCCTGCAGGAGAGGGGAGCGTGCTCTGATCAGCTGCTGGGCTCTCAGAAGAGGTGGAAGAAAAGAGAGGCTCCATCCTCCGTGTATTATTCTTATATGATTATATAGAGTCATCATTCATTTGTTTTAAAGCTCAATAAATAACAAAGAAGACCTCTGACCGGCACTTTGCTAATTTTGTCCGGAAGATTTAAACTTTAACGGACATGTTGACCAGCGGAAAAAAATCTAACTGAAACTCTGCCGCATGGTCCCCTCGTCCCTTGGAAGAGGCGGAGAGGAGGGTGTTTGTCATCTGCTGGTGGACTACCGGAGAGCAGCAGGAGCAAACGCTTGCCTCGGGGAGGGAGAAAAAGAGCCACAGCGGAGAATAAACAGAAGGGCAACCATGCGCGGGAAGTCTTCTTCGCTGCTTTTGTGGCAGCCTACAGCGCCACTTACAGGCCTGGCAATGGCCGTGGCACAACCCCCCATTCCCCTGATAGGTGGAGAGTTGCCCATATAGGCGGAGCACCCCTTTTCTGACATCAGAAAATGTAACGTCTGTATCAGCTCCGTTGCAGCCCCGTTTTTAGAGATTTGGGTATGGAGGAAAAGAGGGTTGTGTTTTCTGACACATATTCATGTATAAAAGACGTACACAAGTGCATTTTGCATGATAGGTCCCCTTTAAGTAAAAAAGTACCAGAGTGTAGGAATACTCTGTTACAGTAAAAGTACTGCATTCAAAATGTTACTCAAGTAAAAGTAGAAAAGTATTCTCATCAAAATATAGTTACAGTAGCGACAGTAAAAGTAGTGATTGTGCAGGTCCATTTCAGAATAATATATATGATATGTTTTATACTTATTGATCATTAAAGTGTTCTCAAAGCTGGTAAAGGTGCAGTCAGTCAAAATGAATATTAATACGGGGTGTTTCTTTTACTATTTATAGGCAAATATGGGCGTTACGTGAAGCTGCGCCGCATTTCGAGTTGATTGTGATTTATAAAGAGAAACCGTCCTATGCCGGTACGCAGTGTTTTATAAATCGGAAAATGTCTGTGCGTATTTATTTGCTTTGTCCTACGTAAGAAACCTTCCCACGTAAATCGTACGCAAATTAGGCCCCTGGGCAGGAGGAAGCCAGGAGGAGATGAAGACATTAGTGAAGAAGAAGAAATGTGAGGAATAAAGATGAAGTGTCAGAAAGAGGGACAGAGGCAGGAATCAGGAGGCAGATGAAACTCCAGCTGGACCACATCGTATGTTTTTATTCTCCTTGCAGCATACATATTCCATCACAGCAGCACAATCTAGCACTTGGCACTTGGCTCTTAATATTGACAAATATGTATTGAAATGTGTTGCTGCACAGGTCACCTTTAGCTCTCTTAAGAGATGGGTGATGTCATTTGTGTAGTTAATTATAACTACACTGAACAAAAATATAAACGCAACACTTTTGTTTTTGCTCCCATTTTTTATGAGATGAACTCAAAGATCTAAAACATTTTCTATATACACAAAATAACCATTTATCTCAAATATTGTTCAAAAATCTGAAAAAATGTGTGATAGTGAGCACTTCTCCTTTGCCGAGATAATCCATCCCACCTCACAGGTGTGGCATATCAAGATGCTGATTAGACAGCATGATTATTGCACAGGTGTGCCTTAGGCTGGCCACAATAAAAGGCCACTCTGAAATGTGCATTTTTGCTTTATTGGGGGGTCTGGGGGGGTCCGAAAACCAGGCAGTATCTGGTGTGCGGGGTAGTTATATTTACACCATAACGGTGCACAGCTGATAGAAAGGGACTTGTCGTTTTTAAAGATATTACTGATTTTCTTTGATTATAAGAATGTAAATACGGAGTCTGAAATAAGGGTTAAATTATGTTAATTAATTAATTAAAATTATGTGAAAACATGAGTAAAACTACACATCTTCAGATGCTATACATACATAAGTGTCCTACACTAATAATAAAAAGTTATGGCTGTGTGTACCTTCTGTGCACCGCCTAGTGGTCAAAGCACGTTATTGAATTATTGTTTTAATGTGTTATATTTGATGAAAAAAATATTAAGAGTACATACTTTCATTGGGGGAAAGTAGAAGGTCAATGATAGAAATATAGAATATAAAAAATCAAGAAGATACTGTAAATGATCTCTACAATAAAACAGTTTAGTGCAGGATGTACTAATACTGATATTAATATGTTGTGCAAAACAGACCAACTAATTAACCTTTATTTAAATATTAAAGAATACTTTAGGTTAAGGACTTCTTTTAAATAAGAAAAAAGCTTTGGGGGTATCTACAGATAAATATTAAGCCTGACAAAGTACTTAACGTCTAATATATTGCTTTCCTGCAATGTTAACTATTTTGAAGCACTTATTTTAACTGATATTATACATATGGATTATACTCTTATGTATGTAGAATAAGAAATGTGCAGAATATGACAGTTTAATGGTGGAGGTACACACATATTGATAGATGTCTTGTAATGCACTGTTGAGGAACCTGCGACCCAAGTTTTTCATTCATTGCATAACTACACCATAGTTGTGTATGATATGTCAATAAACCTTTGAAACCCCACAGCTTCCGGTCTATCAAGACCAGACCAGACAAAAAGACGTGCTGCAGGCACGAAACATACTACCAATATAAATATATTGCTTTTAAAATCGTTCTGTGTGACACGAAAAAAAGGGGGAAATCGTGTTGGTGAACACGAATCAATAGATTTACATGTCGTGATTATAACACGAAATGCCGTGAGACTGGGTTGGACTTTGTTGATATTAAATACTCGACCTGCGCATGCGGATAACATCCATTGTTAAGCACTGCCTCTGGCGGTCAGTATGAATTAAATTAACATGTGATCCTGCTTACCCCGCTGGCCCCCATCTGCACACACTCACACACTCACACATACAAAGCCATGTGACCCTGTCACAAGAAATGGGGCCAATTTCATTAACATTTATGGACTGCTTTGGGTGACAGTGAGTTCCCAATGTACTCCCTAATTGGACCACTGCAGTGCCAAGTTATACAATAAGAGCAGAACAAGTGTGCATTGTTAGTGTGGACAGTATAGTGAAGTGATGCATTACTGAGACATGAAACTGCAAATAACCATGCTTCCAACTACTTTAGGTTCTCATCTGGAATTAGTCACTGAGTTATGATATGCAGTCATATTGTTGCTTCTGAGATACCATTCACAATTCTAAACCTTGTTTGTTGAGAAATAATTATCTGATGTCTTAAGAGCACTTTTACTGGAGACATGCCTATATAAAGAGTAATTAAGAACAATTTACAGGGTTCTTACACCTTTTCCAAAGTCAAATTCAAGCACTTTTCAAGCATTTTCAAGGTGCATTTTCCAGCTTTTCAAGCATCTTACAGCTGTTGTAAATTACATATTTATATACACATACTCAAATGATTATTTCCCTACCTCACATTAAATCAGATGTTCTTTATGCTATAAACAACCAAATGTGTGTTTCGTGATAGCCTTCTATATGAGGATGACAAATTAAAGAAAAGAAAACTAAGTTTAATATTTCAAAATGAGTGATCTGTACGTAGACTGGGCCTCCCATATAACCTGGCGGAGCCAATATAAAACAATCAGCCAAATAACTTTTCAATACATTATTGATTACTATTGTTGAGGTACTTTTAGGTTGGCAGTGAACATAAGTCAGAGGTAAATGGTGTACTTTGACTCCACTACATGTATTGAATACCTTTAGTTACTTCACAGATATGGATGAATGATGTCAAATATAATGTCACTTATAATATAAGTCTTAAATCAGACTTTAGTTCCACCTGGAGTAAATTCACAAGCTACCCTGCAGTATACAAAGTCATTCAAACTAGCTGCACCTTTACCAGCTTCACAGCAAGCATAACAACAGCCGGTGTTTCTTGTGAGTGTTTCCTCGGTACACAAACACAATACACTACACAAATGCAAAAATACACAAACACACACACTAACACTCGAGAGCTTCCCCCAGACCAGCAATACAAACGAAAATGTTTCTTCGGGTCAATTTGACTGATTTTGATAGAGAAAGTCACCTTTGGTTTAGGCACGAAACATAGGCTACTACCAGTAGAAATATGTTGCTTTTAAAATCACTCTGTGTCGAATTTCGTGACTATAACACAAAATGCCGTGAGACTGGGTTGAATTACAACAGTGAGTGCTTCATCCTCTGAACACCACAGGATGGCGACTGTAACGCACACAACATAGGTACGCTCCTCTGAAATGATTGTCCCCTGCAATTATTATTATCCCTCATCATCGAGTTCGCTATTCAGCTAGCTAACGTTAGCTTAAACAAACGTAACATGCAACGTTAGCCTAATCTAAAATGCTCTCCTACGGCGTACCTTTCATGTGGCTCGTCAGCGCAGACTCTCGCATCGTTATTTTTGCAAACTTTGCAGGAGGCTACTCGTGGGCTTGACCCTCGTCTTAGCTATGGCTTGTATTTGTCTTCTGCTAGCCAACGCTCGTTGAAACGGCAACCTCCTGGCACACAGTCATCTATCACTCTCATCAGAATGCCCAGGTCACACGTAACACAAACACCTGCAGGTGACGCGCATAGCGCGGGAAGGCCGGAGCTGTTTTATGTAGAAGCGAAGCAATTAAGCTCTGTTGGGGGGTGGGGGTTCTTACAACCCAACTCCTCACCGCGTGTTGTTTTGACGAGTCCTGCTTGAAATCATAACAGGGAGGGAATTAGAAGACACCAGGATACCAGTTAAACAATAATCCGTTTTAATTAAACAAAGTAATAATGCAATACGATATAATATAATACATTACTATACAATTCAAAGAATCATATAAGCAACGTGTGGAGTACTCCCGCCCTTATTGGAAGCCAGCGTGGTGTGGCCAGAACTGGGGTGATGTGGTCACGCTTTGTATGGCCAGTGAGAAGACGTGCAGCTGCATTCTGAACTAGCTGCAGGCGTATAATTGAGGCCTGGTCCATACCCACATACAGAGCATTGCAGTAATCCAGTCTCGAGGTAACAAAGGCGTTAATACCCCTTTCTAGGTCTTTAAAAGATAAAAACGACTTGGTCTTAGCCAATAGTCATATTTTGAAAAAGCAGGTCTTGACTACGGTGCTGACCTGCTTATCAAATGTAAACGCGCTGTTGAAGGTCACTCCAAGGTTCATGACAGAGGGGAGGATGTTTTTATTGAGGGAGCCCAGAATTTCAACCGGGGAGGCTGGAGGTGGGGGTCCAAAAGAGATGACCTCGGTCTTGCTCTCGTTGAGGTTGAGGACATTTTGGCTCAGCCAGGATTTGATCTCTGTTAAGCAGTCCATCAACTGCTGTAGTGAGTTGACATTTGAATTGAGAGGCAGATAAATCTGTACATCGTCGGCGTAACAATGGAAGGGGATGTTGTGTTTTGTGAGAATTGAACCTAGGGGCAGTATGTATAGTAGAACAAGGATGGGGCCCAGAATCGAGCCTTGGGGAACCCCACAGGTAATAGGGGCTTTGGCAGAGGAGAAGGCACCCAACTGCACTGAGAGGCTACGGTCTGTCAGGTAGGCCCTGAACCATGCAAAGGCAGAGCCTGTGATGCCTGAGGACTGTTCAAGCCGAGACAACAGGATGCTATGGTCCACAGTGTCGAAGGCAGCTGTCAGGTCTAACAGCACCAGGACAGCTGGGCTACCTGAGTCGGTGGCTAGGAGCAGATCATTAAAAACTCTTAAAAGGGCTGTTTTAGTGGTGTGCATGGGTTTGAAGCCAGATTGACACTTTTCATGGATGCCATGCATGGTTAAGTACGACTGTAGCTGGACATAGACTACTCGCTGCAGGATAAAAAAGGTAGCTGAGAGATGGGCCTAAAATCTGCGAGAATGGAGAGGTCGAGATTTTTCTTTTTAAGTAGTGGCTGGACCACGGCATGTTTGAAGGCAGCTGGGACACATCCTGAGCTAAGCAATAAAATACTTGCTCCAACTGATTCGAAAACATCTCTAAGAAAGCGAGAGGGAATGCTTTCTGAGGTGCAGTTTGTCGGCCGCAGGTGCTTGACTACATCCGAGAGAGAAGAGAGGGAAACAGGCTCAAAGTAGTCGAGGACAGCAGGGCACAGAAAGGGAGCAGGATCTGGGGTAGCACTAGTGTGGGCTAGCCTAAGAGCAGATACTTTTTCAATACAAAATGTAAGAAACTTATCACAGAGAGTAGTCGATGGCACAATTGGAGAAATGTCACAGGGATTAATGATCGAGTTGAGGACATTAAAAAGAACCTGAAGTTTGGACTTCCGGTGACGTCATGGGAGAAGCAGCAACTTAGAAGTGGAGCTCCGCCAGACTATACACAACAATAGAGACAACTAGTAATATAAGACGTTTTAAAAAATAAGAAAGAGCACTCCTGCATGATGAGCTCGTCAACCAGAAACAAAGCCCCCAACAAACAAGATATCTCAAAGGAAAAAAACGATAAACAACGGAGACCGGCCAGCCCAGCTAGCGCTAGCTTGACAACAGATAGCAACATGTGCGAGTCGGACCATGAAGTTACGTTGATGGGTGAGCTGGGGAAACTCCGCAAGGAAAATCAAGAGGGGCATAATCAAACAAAAATGTCTCTGGATCGACTGGAACAGACGGTGCTAGATATAAAAGTTCAAATGGGCGCACATGAAGGGAGGATTGGAAAGTTGGAGGACAGAGTCGGAATGGCCGAGGACGTAGCGGTGCGGCATCAGAGGGCGCTCCGATACCTGATCCACCGTGATATTGCCCTCTCAGCCACCTGCGACGACTTGCAGAATAGACTGAGAAGAAATAATGTGAGAATCTTTCAGGTACCAGAGGGGAGTGAGGGAGGAAACATGGCAGAATTTATTAAAGAACTGTTACACAAGGTGCTTAAAATACCATCACTAACGGATATTAAGATTGAGAGAGCACACCGCTCACCCCCGTTTACGCCACATAGAGACCCGACAGCCCCTCCAAGACACATCATCGTGAGATTTTTGGATGCAGCGGTTAAAGATCTGGTGATACGACAGGCATGGAGTCAGGGACAGGTCTCCTTCCAAGATAAAAGGATATTTTTTTATCAAGATTACTCTCCCGAGTTACACAAGAAGCGGGCAAAGGTGCACAAAGTCATCAAGCAGCTAAAAAGGAAGGACATACTGGCGAGGTGTATATACCCAGCGCAGTTAAAACTCAAGCTGGGCACGGGGGAGAAGACCTACACCACACTGTCCAGCGCTGCAGAGGTGCTGAAAGGCCTGGGAGTTGACGTGCGCTGCGGAGAAAGAGAACGCACGGAGGATGAGTTAAAGGGCGGATGGAGGAGCAGCGGGAAGAAGAAAAGAGACACGGTACTGTCAGCATCGGATCTCAGGACATTCCTGCAAGAAGAAGCTTAAATCGTCTCCCGATGCCGGTTAAAAAACCAAAGTGACTGAAACCGGTTGGGAGTTGGCTCTGTTCTGCACACAGTAACGGTAACACATTGACAGTGGAAAAAGGTTATAAGTGGTTGTTACTTGTGCAAATACTACAAATTAGTTGTTCTCATAAGATATTCTAATATTTTATTTACCAATTCTAGGCTCTGGCGGAGCCCGTTTTCTTAGTTCGGAATGAGTGAATTACACTCACTTAGACCTTTTTTACATGTTAGTGTATTATTGGTCAGGTTAGCACTCTATGTGCTTTTTCCCACAGAGAGGGCTGGTCACACCTCTCTGCCCCAGCGCCAGTGGGGATCTGTCACAGCTATAGTTCGTTTGCTGTGGCTGATTGGACAGGTGGAAGTTCAGTTTTATGTTTTAAGTGTTTTTTGTATGTTTCTCCTGACATATGTTGCGTTCTACAGTTTGTTTTTGTTTATGCGATTTAGGCAACGTTTTTTCATGTGTCTTCAAGCAGGCAGGGCTATTTACTCTCATGCTAAACAGAGATTATGGCTTACTTAAATATTGTTAGCTATAATGTAAGGGGAATTAACAACCCGATTAAAAGGAAAAAGATTCTGGGACAATTAAAGAAAATGGAATGCTCGGTAGCTCTGATTCAAGAAACTCACTTATCTGAAATAGAACATTTAAAATTAAAGAGAGAATGGGTGGATCAAATCTATAGTGCATCATGTGGGAAGAGTAAAAAACGAGGAGTAGCTATTTTAATTAACAAATCAGTATACTATAGCAATGAGAAAGTCCTCCAGGATATTGAGGGTCGTTATGTTATGGTAATTGGAACAATAGCTGGCCTAAAAATAACTATCTTAAATGTGTATGCACCAAATGAAGACTGCGATTTATTTTTAAAAAAGATTGCAGCCCTAGTGGCAGATAATGGAGAGGGAATAATAATCATAGGGGGGGACTTCAATTGCACATTGAACAACAAAATGGATAGATTACCCGTAACAATAAGACCCCTGCCTAAAATGTCCAGAAATGTCTTAAACATGATGAAGGAGCTGGGATTAGTTGATATCTGGCGACACCTACACCCAAGTGACAAAGACTTCACGTTCATGTCCCATGTACATGGAAGTTATTCAAGAATAGATTACTTTTTGGTGTCGAAAAAGGATACACACCGGATAAAAGATAGTGTAATTGAACCAATAACAATCTCAGACCACAGTCCTGTCTCTATGAAAATTAATCTGGGGTTAGATAAATGGTTTAAGTACTGGAGACTTAACGTCTCACTATTGGCAGATAACCGGATAAAACAGGAAATACGTTCTGCAATATCTGAATACTTTGCCTTGAATGATAATGGTGAGGTCTCCCCCTCGGTGCTATGGGATGCTGGTAAGGCCACGATTAGGGGCAAAATTATTTCTATAGGATCTAAATTAAAGAAACAAAGACTGGCGAAACAACAAGAACTGGAAACAGAAATTAAAAGATTAGAGAGGGAACATAAGACATCTAGAAAAGAGGAAGTACTCAAAAAGTTGAAGGAAGTTAGAATTAAGCTAGATGCAGAATTAACTTACAAAGCAGAGGGAGCCCTCAGGTTCATAAATAGAAAATATTACGAAATGGGAAATAAGGCTAGCAGATTATTGACATTTCAACTTAGAAAAGCCCAGTCCAGCCGCATTATCGCCAAAATTAAACATCCTGAAACTAACCAGGCAGAAACAGATCCTAGGAAAATATCAGATGCTTTTGCAAAATATTATGCGCAACTGTATAAAAGCGAAGATCAGGAATTTAAGGAAGAAAGAATTAGTGAATTTTTAAAGCCCCTCAATATGAATAAACTGGCAACTGACGAAGCATCTAAATTAGTAGAGCCTATCAGAGAGGAGGAAATTAAGGAAACTATTACTAAACTAAAATACAACAAATCACCGGGAGTAGATGGGTTTGCAGGTGAATATTATAGAGCCTTCATAAATGATCTTACCCCTATATTATGTAGAGTATATAATTATGTATTACATACAGGAGACCCCCCAAAATCGTGGTCAGAAGCTATCATCACAGTCCTGCATAAAGAGGGAAAGGACCCCATACAGTGCACTAGTTATCGCCCCATAAGTCTTCTATGCGTTGATTACACTACAAAATACTAACTTCAATCTTAGCAACCAGAGTACAACATATTTTAAAGAAGTTGATAAAACCGGACCAGACAGGATTTATTTCAGGTCGTCAAGGGACAAATAATGTGAGGAGAGCTTTAAACCTTCAATCAATAGCGGCAAAAGATAAACAACCTTCAATGCTTCTCAGCCTAATGCTGAGAAAGCATTTGATAGAGTGGACTGGCTATTTCTTAAACAAACATTATTGGAAATGGGTTTTGGAGAAACATTTACTACATGGATTAGTTTGCTTTATAAGGATCCTAAATCAATAATCAGAGTAAATGGGCATTGTTCGGATTTTTTTAAAGTAGAGAGAGGGGTGAGGCAGGGCGACTCAATATCAACTCTTCTTTTCGCACTCAGTATTGAACCCTTAGCGGAGGCTATACACCAAAATAAACAGATTCAAGGAATAGCGGACGAGGGAGGGTCAATACATAAAATATCCTTATTTGCAGATGACATTTTACTCTTTATAAAACACCCCCTATCTTCTATTCCAGCTCTTATGCAGTGCTTGTCTAAGTATGGGGCCATTTCGGGATACAAAATTAATCCAATTAAATCAGAAGCAATGATGATAACAGGGAGTTGGCCTACACAATTAAACAAGGATGTTTCTTACCGTTGGTCCAAGCAGGGGTTTAGATATCTAGGGATTATCATTACTCACCACCCAATGCATTTATTTGAGGCTAACTATAATACATTAATAAAGCAAATAAAGAATGACATGATACGGTGGGAAATTCTCCCCCTGTCGCTATTCGGAAGGGTAGAAACTGTAAGAATGAACCTACTCCCTCGATTACTCTTCCTATTTCAATCCCTTCCCGTGGGAATTCCAGCCTCCATCTTCAACATGTTAAATAGACTTATATCTAAGTTTATTTGGCAGAATAAGAGACCCAGAGTAAGACTTAAAACTCTTTTTCTACCAAAAGAGAAGGGAGGCTTAAGCCTGCCAAATTTGAAATATTATTATTGGGCTGCTCAGTTAACGGCTATAGTGGCCTGGATTAGAAAGGACGAGGAAACAGGATGGGCACAGATTGAGCAGAGTGCAACTAAGGGTGTGTCGTTATCAATTTTGCCTTTTATTGATATAAAATCTGTCAAGAAAGTTAAGATTGAGAACGAATGGATAGGGCATACCCTGAAGTTGTGGACGGCAGTTAAAAAAAATGTCAGGAGCCCAGAATCAATATCAAGAGCCATGCCAATTATAGGCAATATAGAGTTTCTTCCATCTGTAAGGGATGGAGGTTTTAAAAGATGGGCCGATAAAGGTCTTATGGGCTCCCGTCAAATGATTTATATAGGTACTTCCAGATAAGACACTATATTACAAGCCACAAGGAAAGAGAAACAATCCAAACAAATCCAAACATTATAGAAGCATATTTTATTAGTATTGCAGAAAAAGGCTTCCCAAATAAGAAACATGTCTCTCACTTATATAAGAGGCTTATGGCAGACGACTCCCAAAACACCTGGAATGTTAGAGATAAATGGGAATTGGAACTAAACATTATAATCGAAGATGCAGTCTGGGAAAGCTTATGTGTGGGCAGCCATAAAGGAATTAATAGTCAGTTATGGAAAGAGTTTGATTGGAAGCTGAAAATCAGATTTTTTTAACACTCCTTTTTTAATTTCTAAATATGTACAAGGACCATCAGTCGCATTATGTTGGAGGAAATGCGGAAAAATAGGGGATCATACACATATCTTTTGGGATTGCCCAGTAATTGAAGGATTTTAGAAATCTGTTAAAGAGGAGATTGGAAACATCCTGGAAATGACTGTTCCTCTGGAGCCCATGTTGTTCTTGCTCGGAGCTATACCTACAGACACTTACGATTCAGACCAGAGGTACATATTACGGATACTGTTATTAATTGCCAAAAAGATTATAACTGTGAACTGGAAAAATACAAAATCTCCGACAATCATTCAGTGGAAGCACAGACTTAAACAAGTCTACACGATGGAAAGAATGACGGCGAGCCTGCAGATAAAAATGGACTCTTTTACCCAAAGATGGAACTGTGTTAAAATATATCTGGATGTATCAATGGTTGAAGAGGGTTGTTGAAACTGAACTGAACTTAAGATGAATACTAGGGGGAAAAATCCCTGTGTAACTGATCCTGCTGTGCCAAAGATATCAGTCCCTATGTAAAATGCTTTCATTAATATGTATTTGATTTGATTTTATTTATTTTTATATCCCAGTTTGTATTTACTTATATTATTTACTTAATTATTTCAATTTATAATGGATTTGCTTTATTTCAATATTAACTATATTTTGCTTTGTCATGTAATCATCTGCCATTTGAATGAAAACGTCCTATGTCAGGATATGTCTTGTCTTGTTTTGTTAAGAGGAAAATAAACAGTTCAAAAAAAAAAAAGAACCTGAAGTTTAAGGCTGTTTTTGGAGATTAACAGAGAAAATTGCTCTGTTTGGCTGCCGTCTGGTAGTCGGAAAGGCAAGCACGAAGGATTTCTAAGGAGACATGGAGTTTATCCTTTTTCCATTTTCTCTATGCACGCCTGCAGGTGCTTCTGAGAGCGTGAGTACAGTCATTGAGCCACGGCTCTGAGAGAACTTTGGTGCGTCTAAGCGTAACAGGAGCAACAGAATCCAGTAGTAGGGTACATGTCTAGTCAAACATGGAGATAAGCTCATCCGCACACATGCCCCTTTCACACCAACGCGTTTTCAGCTCCGGCTCGGAGCTGGAGCCTGAAAAGTGCCGGTTTCTCCTGTTCACACCGCAGCGGCGCCGCCTCTTAGCTCCGGAATCCGGTTCACTTCCAGCTCCAAAAAATTGTCGGTCTAGAGGCAAGAGCTTCGGAGCTAAGAGGTGGCGTCGCTTACGTCTCTCTTACGTCGAGGCGTGCAGGAAACTAAACCCACCTCCCCTGAACATGGGTCGACTGTCATGCCTGCCTACAAGCAGTAGTGCCTATAAACACACTTTATAAAGTCAGGCAGCACTAACCAGGCTTCGTGTGATTCTGTTTATTTGTACCTTACTTTGACCATCCGTTCACTGTTATTGATCATTGTGGAGAGAGGCAGACGTTTTGTTTTGTATTATAGCAGCTATCGGATGGAATCAATACATGGGCTGCACAGGTTGTCGTGTCCGACTATCACAAGTAGAATCATAATAAAAATACGCCGGTAAAATGTGCCTGTAGAAAACGGTTTATGCCACAATAGGATAGCAATAGCAAGTAGTCAGTTTAGCTTCGGTTGCTATGCTAACATCACCCATTTTATACCAGAGAAACTTTCATAACAGCGTTGTGATGCCAAACATCGTCAATTCAGACTGACACACATTCACTTAGGCTAAGGGGAACTAGGGATAGAATAAACTCCCGTGGAAGAGCAGCACTGCAGCGGTCGGTAAATGCTGCAGAAACACATGAATAAACAATGAACCACGGCACTCTGGAGAAAAGTATAAGGTTGGAGAAGTCGTTATTTAATTTAATCTGGCTTCGTGTGATTAAAAGCAACACGATCATCGACCCAACGCAGTTGTTGTTGTTGTGAGTGCCGTAACGCCGTTGGGGAGCAAATCAGCGATATAAACGGTGACGTCATGACGCAGCAGCGGCAGCACCAGTCGGGCTCTGGGCGGTGTGAACAGAGCGGGAGCAGAAAAGGGAAACCGGAGCTGAACCAGAAAAACTCTAGCTCGGAGCTAGAAAGGGAAAAGCGCTGGTGTGAAAGCCGCATAAGAGCACAGTTCACCTCTAATTTACAGATCGGAGAAGCATTAAAAACATCTGAAAACTGTGAGGCAGTCAAGGGGTTAATTGAACGCAGACGACGCACAGGGGCACGTGATTCGACTCCTGTGGAAGGGATTGAGGTTGTAAACAGAACCGGTAAATGGTCTGAGATACGCGTGGCTGCACAGATTTCATCCACTGAGGCAGACAATCCAAACGATAATACTAAATCTAAGGTGTGTCCTTTATCGTGTGTTGGGCCAGCCACGGACTGACCGAGGCCAAAATAATCAAGGAGATTTAGTCCCTAACCAGAGTTTTGGACTCGAAACACACATGGACATTGAAGTCTCCGCAAATCAAAACACGATCATATTTCACCATGATCCCGGACAGAAAGTCAGAAAAGTCATTTATGAAATCCTTATTGCACTTTGGCGGACGATACACGACTGCACAGAGCGCAAGCGAGGCCGGGTTCAGTTCAAAAAGCTGCAACTCAAAGCTAGCGTAGCTAGATACAAGGTGAAGCAATCAGCATTGGAGGCTAGCTCTAAACACTGAAGCTATGCCCCACCATGACACCAAAAGCCTCCCAGACGTTGGATTTCGCTCTTGAGGAAGAGTTATTTACAATGCTGTATTCTCCGGTAGAGAGCTTCACCTCAGCCATATCGAATGTGGCGCGCTCAGCAGCAGACTGATGCGGTGCAGATGTTATGATTATGCGCGGTCCCGCGGGGGAGAGGTCTGAGGAATCTTTAAACATTAAATTAAATTATTATTATTTAAATATATTTATTATGCAACACCTGCGACCCGACCCGCATCTTCTTTGTTTCACCCAGAACCGCGACTCTGATCCCCGCATCATCCGCCTGTGTGCATCAAAGACGCAAACTCATCGTGTTTCCGGGAGCATACAGTTTTAAAAAGTTATTGTTTCATGTTTTAAGGACGTGATGCTACTCAGCCAATCAAATCGATGCAGTCAGTGAGTAATTTCAAATGGTGGGCTCAAAAAAAAGAAAGATAAACAGCGAAAACAGAGCATTTCATGACATTTTCTCTTACTGGACCTCTTTGAAATGCGATTGAATACCCCTGCATTATAGCAACACCACCACCACCACCAACAACAACAACAACAACAACAACAACAATAATAATAATAATAATAGCAATAATAATTGGGAGGGGGGGCGCGGCTGTTCTTATGTTCTCTGAGGGGAGGCTCACCTTCCCACACTTTGAAAAACCCTGCTCTAGATGATAGGAAAGGTGCTTTGAAACGTTCTACATCAGCTCTTTTAGCTTAGGAAACACTGGACCTTCCTTTAGCAAAGGAAAGGAGATAGTGCTGCACAACACCTTGCTACCACAACACTTCACGTGACACAACATTTGGCTGTGCATGGAAACATGGATTGTATAGAGAAACGCACACGTTTCAGATAATAATAAATAATAATGATAATTCATTTTATTAACCTCTTAAGCCCCAAGCCTGTTTTTCAGGTTTCAGGCTCGAAAATGACATGCCCAAAACAAAGGACTATAACTTAACTTCTAAAAGGGTTATATGAATAATTTATTTTATCAAAGCAAGGACACATCTGTGAGTTGGATGTAGGAGTGTCAGAATCAATCAAAAATGATTCAGTGTCAGAGTAAATCCAGATGGAACATAGTCAAAAAGTGTAAATTCTTGTCTCCGCCCAAATAAAACCCATTACTTATAGTGAAAACCACCCTTGAATGATGGGTTAGTAGCCTAAAAGCTTTAGGAATCCAAAGTATAACATATAATAAGTACCCTGTATCAAGATTGAGGCAAAACAAGTGAGAATTGACCTTTTTAGAGAGGTTTAGCAAAAAAAGGTCCAAGCGGACTAAGCTTTGGGCACATTTGGTTCCATCAGTGCCATTTAACCTTTTGCAGGTACCAGACTGTACAAATCATTGTATAACATTTAATTATCACTATAGGTATTCTTTCCATAAATATAAAAAAAATAATAATTATTGTAAAAAAATAAACAAGTGTGTGTGTGTCTGTGCGGTGTGTGTGTGTGTGTGGGAAGTTCCCTCTTTGCATGAGATGCATGTTACTTGCACAATAAAAATTAGGAAACTTAGGAAACATTTGACTCCAACTGGAGCAGATTTATTTTTTAAAAATTAGCAACACACTATACCAGAAGCATTTTTTGGGTAAAAAAAAAAAACTTTATACAAACCCTGAATGTTACAGTATTACTCATAACAGTTCTTTTTGGAAGTGAAGCACAGAGGGACCTGACACTTCCTGCAGTACACAGGATCTTCACCCTTCTGTTGCCAGCATCAGAGCACCTCCTGCAGTACCTCCTGACCTTGGTGGCATCTTCCCCATAATACTCGGGCATCCAGAAGCCATATCATCATCGCCTTCCTCAATGTGAAAACAAATGTGGAAAAAACAAATAGATTAATTCTCTGGCTTGTACTTTCAAAAATGTAACTCAAATCAGAAATAATTTCTCTACAACAACAGCAGAACATCAATTTTGAGTGTGTGAAATAACATTATATCACTCAAAATGTATACCGTGTAAATTATGTATGTATATATATATATATAAATATATGACGGACGGAATATTAATTCTGTCCAAATCTGTCAGCTGGATTGCCGGGGCATCGGGAACGAAAGCAGGAGCTGGTGGGACAGGAGTGGACGGAACTCTGGACGGAACATGGGCTGGTGTCAGTGGGACCCCGGACGGAGGAAGACCTCCAACATGACAGGACATGGTGTTGGCAGGAAATCTGGCGGAGCAGGTGTCGGCGGGACCCCCAACAGGACAGGATATGGTGTTGGTAGGAAACCCGGCGGAGCACGTGTCGGCGGAACCCCCAACAGGACAGGATATGGTGTTGGTAGGAAACCCGGCGGAGCACGTGTCGGCGGAACCCCCAACAGGACAGGATATGGTGTTGGCAGGAAACCCGGCGGAGCACGTGTCGGTGGAACCCCCAACAGGACAGGATCTGGTTTTGGCAGGAAATCCGGCGGAGCAGGTGTCGGCGGGACCGCCAACAGGACAGGATCAGGTGTTGGCAGGAAATCTGGTGGAACCCCCAACGCCACAGGACATGGAGTTGGCAGGACCCCCGGCAGAACAGTAGTCGGCGGGACCTCCAACGGCACAGGACATAGGATTGGCAGGACCCCCGGCAGAAGAGTAGTCGTCGGGGCCTCCAACGACACAGAACATAGGGCTGGCAGGACCCCCGGCAGTACAGTAGTCGTCGGGGCCTCCAATGGCACAGGACATAGGGCTGGCAGGACCCCCGGCAGAACAGTAGTCGTCGGGACCTCCAACGGCACAGGACATAGGGTAGGGACTTGAGAGGGAACTCGAGAGGAGACTTGAGAGGTGACTTGAGAGGGAACTCGAGAGAGACTTGAGAGGTGACTCGAGAGGAGACTGGAGAGGGGACTCGAGAGGAGACTCGAGAGGGGACCTGAGAAGGAACTTGAGAAGGGACTCGAGAGGTGACTTGAGAGGGGACTCGAGAGGAGACTTGAGAGGTGACTCGAGAGGAGACTGGAGAGGGGACTCGAGAGGAGACTCGAGAGGGGAACTGAGAAGGAACTTGAGAAGGGACTCGAGAGGTGACTTGAGAGGGGACTCGAGAAGGAACTTGAGCGGGGACTCGAGGGGGAAACTGAGAGGTGGCTTGAGAGGGAACTCGAGAGGAGACTCGAGAGGGAACTAAGAGAGTCTTAAAAGGGAACTCGAGAGGGGACTGGAGAGGGAACTTGAAAAGGACATTGACAGGGGACTCGAGAGGGAACTTGAAAAGGACCTTGACCTTGAAAATGATTTTTATTGACTATCATGGAGCTATATAAATCAAATTCCGGGTAATTCGGAGCACAATTGTACCTTTTACTATTTAAATGTATTTGTATTATATATTTTTGGGCTATAAAAGTGACATTTCTGGGTGACTTTGTCAGTTTATGGAGCTTAGCCCACAATTCCCGGAGGTTACAGGCCGAATTTTGGAGCTTTCCCTGCCATGCGCCCCCACCCGTGGAAAGCAGAAAAAAGTAAAGAAAACGGTCAATTATATCTTAAAATAATCAAAAATTAAGTTTAAAAAAAGCTCAACCCTTCGGGGCTTCGGGCCGAAGCCCCAGACACTTTTGCACTCCCCCGTTGCATTTTACAACAGAGAGGGGAATCGAGACCTCCCCTCCTCCATCAAAAAAATAAATTCATGTTTTTCAAGCTACCATCCGCACGAGATCAGAAACCCGGTCTTTGAGAGGTGTCTGGAAGAATGCAAGGGGAGTTGTCACGGAATTATGAGACACTATTTTCGGATACAATTTCTCCATTTTCACCCCTTTCCTCTGGTTCTCCCAAAAGTTAACTTAGAGTTTTTCTGACTCTGGAGGAATGTGAGGAGAGTTGTCAGGGGACTCTACCCGCCTTATGGGACACTATTTTTGGATACTTTTTTTTCCATTTTCACCCCTTTTCCATGGATGAATTGAAACTTATATTTTTTACATTTTGGTCGATTTGACCCAGTTCTGGTACTGCATTGCCTGGAGGATAGGACCGAGAGATGACAGTCACTATTGTCGGACACTTTCTTTGCTTTACCCCGGTTCTATCACTCTTTCCTCCTTTGACCATAAAACGTGTGTCCTGCTGGGGTACCGCCTGGTTCCGGGGCACCCCAAACCCTCTCATGGTCGGGGCACCATGAATTGATGCATCGGACCCAATGTTGCCATCACCAGCCCCGCGTTGGTGCGGAGGTGGGACCATTTATCCCGGTGGTAACCCAAGTCCTCCCTTGGTCCGTGTACCAGGCATTGAAGCATCGGACCCATTGTTGCAATCACCGGTTACGCCAACGCATATAAAAGGCGAAACAGAACATAATTTAAATACAATTCACTGTGTCTGTTTTAGTAAGGATGTCGTTCGAATGCCCGGTGTGCTTTGAGCACCTTAAACACAAACATGCAGTGCGGAACTTGGAGGAAAGAGGCATCATTCTTAAAATGGCCAGTGGCAGAATAAATGTTCGGACCAAACCCTGTCCCATCACAGGGTGTTCGTATGCTGGGAAGAGACTAGACCGTCATGTAACTCATGACCACCCTGAGTTCTCCCGAGATGAGGCACATCAGGTCCTGGCAAGGCTGAAGCATAGTGTGGCCCTGCAGTTGCGCTATGACCTCCGAGAGACTAATCCCATCATTGGAATGGCTACATCATTGGATATAGACAATGAGGAGGAATACCCAGTGCACCCTCCACCCTTCTCCCCACATACCGAGTGTGACGAAGAGGACTGCAGGCAGGTGATGCTGGAAAATGTGGCATTAAGGGCTCAGAAGGATGCCCCCATTGATGAGGTGAAGACCCTGCGCGCCAGGCTGAAAAAGGGGCTAAAACCCAGGAAGCAGAGTGCCACTGCTGCTGTGCTTGAGGAAGAGGAAGAATGTATACGATTTGGGCCTGGCAATCTCAAGTACCTCCGGCAAAAACACACTAGCCTCCGGCAGCAATACCCCTCTCAAGACCCCGGTCAAGACTGTCATGCATTCACCAGAAGCCTCCGGCAGAAATACCCTTCTCAAGACCCCGGTCAAGACTGTCATGCGGTCCCCAGAAGCCTCCGGTAGTGAGACCCCTCTCAAGACCCCGGTCAAGACTGTCATGCGGTCCCCAGCAGCCTCCGGCAGCAATACCCCTCTCAAGACCCCGGTCAAGACTGTCATGCATTCACCAGAATCCTCCGGCAGCAATACCCGTCTCAAGACCCCGGTCAAGACTCTCATGCGGCCCCCAGAAGCCTCCGGTAGTGAGACCCCTCTCAAGACCCCGGTCAAGACTCTCATGCGGCCCCCAGAAGCCTCCGGTAGTGAGACCCCTCTCAAGACCCCGGTCAAGACTGTCATGCGGTCCCCAGAAGCCTCCGGTAGTGAAACCCCTCTCAAGACCCCGGTCAAGACTGTCATGCAGTCCCCAGAAGCCTCCGGTAGTGAAACCCCTGTATGCCAGAAGACCTTATAGTCTGTCTACAATAAGCTGAAAGCTAATCTGGCTAAGGACTGGCCCTCTCCCCCAAATCACTGGTCCACTGGGAAGGGACGGGGGAATACCATGCGTGAAATCACGTTGCCTCAAAGCATGGAGACGTACATTCAGACATACAGGGATTATTGTGAGGGTGTCGCACCGACAGTAAAACAGAAAGAAAATTGTCTGTCCAAGGTCAGCCGGATAAAGAAATTCCTCGTATTCATGGCCCATGGTGTTAACCGGTTGTCAGATTGGCTGTTCCTAAAAGACACGAAGAGGGTCCGTGGCTGGAGCGAGTATATTGCAAAGTCGGGCCGGGCAGTCACAACATCGCTGTTGTTCCTGAAGAATGTGAACCATTTCCTGAGGTACTTGTCTGAGTCAAAGCTCCGGGGGTGCAGGCTCACCCAGTCTGATATGACCCACATCATCAGAGAGGTGACAGCCAACATGAACGACTTGAACAAGTCTGTCACTGTCCACCAGTTCAAGATGAAGAGGAACAAGCTGGATCGTCTGCCGAGCCAGGCGGAGCGCATCCCTGATCCCCTTGACCTGATGGCTAGCAATCCGACCTCAATCACCCAGTACCTGCTATATGGCTATCTAACCCTCCATTGGAGCCTCCTGTATGGCCACCGTCCGGGTGTGTACGCAAACATTACCCACACTGAGGTCTTTGAGGCGGACAGAAGGGGCACTGCTGAGGGCTACATCATCCATGTGCAGGATCACAAGACTGCCAAGAGATTTGGCGAAGCACAGCTGGTGCTTACAGTAAAGGAGTTTAGCTGGGTCATGCGGTGGATGGGGATAAAAGAGGGCTTGTCGGGTCCTCAGAATGAATTCTTCCTTTTCACAACGGGGAAGCATGCCTCCAAGAACCTGAACGCCCACTTGAAGAGGGCTTGGGCTGATGCTGGGCTAGAAACAGCCGTCACATTCACAATCCTGCGCACTGCCCTGGCTGACAATATCAAGCATCACCAAGATCCAGAAAGCAGGTCGAATCTCGCCAGGTTTATGTGTCACGACGTAAGCACTGCAGACCGGTTCTACGCAAATACGCCTGGAATAAAGGAGGGATTGAAGATCCGCTCCATGTTCAGGGCGGCAGCAACTGCAGCAGCATCATCGGAAGGAGGTCTACCGCCGTCAGATACCTCCGAAGAGGGCTCAGGGGCGGAGAGCAGCGATACCTCTTCTTCAGGGCCGGTTGATACTCCTGATGAGGGGGTAGGGGCCGTGGACTCAACCTTTTTTCCCCGGTGCACCGTACAAGTTAGATGGCTAATATGGCCCCCGGGACCCGCTAATCATGTTTTTATTATGTTTATTATGCATATTGTGTATACTGTTTTTGTAAAAATCGTGTGATAATTAAATAAATAATAAAACATTTATATAACCTTGAAGGTTCCCAGGGGTAGATACAGTGCCAGGTATCAGACTATTTTAAACAACTTTTCCCCGCCTTTCAAACACTTGTCAAACACCTGTCATTTTGCACGATATCATTTAACATTGAACAATGTTAAATGATATCGTGCAAAATGACAGGCTAAAACTCTCTTCCAAACGTTTAAAAACACTTTTCCCGACCATTTAAACATTATTTCTGGCTTGTGAAGTGCAGTGATGAGCCCTGGTAATATCAGACTATTTAAAGTATTACCAGGAGCATGAGAATATCCTCCACAGAAGGGTGGGTGGTGTTGCCGTGAAGAAGGACGAATATGGATGCCGATGGGCGGACGGTAAAGCACCGCAAAATCCACCCCCCCTTTAAGATTACCAGGTGTGCAAGGTTATGGAAGTGCGCATGTGAGGGAGACATGCTGGAGGTCATTAGTCCGTCCTTTGGGGCTCTGTGACGGGCCACATAGAGGTGCCATTACAGGTCTCTCTCCTGGAGGTGTGAAATAAGCAGAGTGCTCATGTGAGGGAGACATGCTGGAGGTCTGTAGTTCGTCCTTTGGGGGTTTTGGAGGGGCCACAGAAAGGTGATTTCCCCAGTCTCTGTCCTGGATGTGTGAAATAACCTGAGTACCCATTTCAGGGACACATGCTGGAGGTCTGTAGTCCGTCCTTCGGGGCTCTGCGAGCCAGCAAAGAGAGGGGGTTTACCCGTCGTCTCTCCTGGAAGTGTGAAATAAACAGAGTCCCCATTTCAGGGACACATGCTGGAGGTCCGTAGTCCGTCCTTTGGGGGTCTTGGAGGGGCCACAGAGAGGTGATTTCCCCAGTCTCTGTCCTGGATGTGTGAAATAACCTGAGTCCCCATTTCAGGGACACATGCTGGAGGTCTCTCTCCCGAGAGTGTACGTCCATTGTCTCTAAATAGAGGTAAAATTAGGTCTGTCACTTTGGGTAACCGCACCACTGTCAGACGTCTCCCGAGAGTGGACGTCCATTGTCTCTAAATTGGGTGAGGGATCAAACGATTCATCTTTTCAGCCAGTTGTTGCAGCTGTGTAGAGATGTTTTCTTGAATCTCTGCCTGGCGTCCTCTCAGCTCTTGTATTCTCTGGGTGGCCATACCCAGCTGTTCCTTGTGGTGAATCATTTTCACGCCGTGTGCTGAAAGAGCGGCGTGAAGTGTTCTTGGGTCGGCTGGATCCATAATGGTCAGTTTGTTCTGTTAAGAATTGCACGACCCGGGAGAAAGAGGTAAAGTATTTGTAAGATACTTTATTTTATCAAGAACAGCAAAAATGAACAACAAAAAATGGTCTATCAATCTCTAGCTGAGATGACAAATGGAGAACAAAATGAAAACGCTCACGTAGTGAGGATCACAACTTTTACAAGAGCCTACTATTTGATTTGTTTTACATAGGCACAACATGTTTGCTGACCTTATTTTCCTGTTCCATGTTAAAATAAACAATTTTCAGTGGTACCGCTGAAAAAGAGTAATCTTTTTGGTCATGGAAAATTAGGTAAAGATCATGGAGAAGTCATTGACAAGTCATTGGAAATCATTGATGAAAAAGTGTATGAACCGGATTACGGAGGAGCAATAATCGAGGAACCACCAGACCGGTGAAATTCTCAGCCACTCACCTCGCCCCCTTACCGTGTATCGCTCACTGATTGGATGATGCTTCTTAAGAGCAGAGCAGTTTAACAGCGGAGTGAAAATAACACATTCAACTCACGGGAGTCACTCCTTCGTTTATACAGTGTTTTGTTTCAATTAATGTATCATTTAGTTAAAAATACGTGATATATCGGGGAAAAAAAGTGGACAAATAATTGTATTCATTTATTGGAAAAAATTTCATGATCTCCAATTCATTTTTATTATGAACACAATACAATTAAAAGAGAGACGGATTTAATGTCTGTCAGCAGGAACAGCTTTTTTCGTTTTACATTTTTATTTATTGTCATTTTGTCAGGGTTGGGGGGAAATCAGGACCCAAATGCGGACAGAGGACAAAAAGGTCAGGTAACAAAAAAAGAGCTTTAATAAAAAGCCGATGACAGGGAAAAAAAGAAACTTAACATTAACAAAACCGGGAGCAGGACAGACAGGAACAAACTTACAGAAGCGAACAGGCAGGTAACACGGACATAGAAGACAAGCAGGTAACATGGACTTAAAAAAAACGTTTTTTGAAGTCCATGTTACCTGCTCGTTTTCTATGTCCGCAGGTATCATGGACAAGAATTGACGACCAGGTAACATGGACCAACCTGGAGGGTGACAGGAAAGACGACAATCTGACATAGAGCACAGGGGAAGTCAAGATTAAATACACAGAAGGGTAGTCATAGGACAAGACACACAAGGGCAACAGGTGAACACAATCAGACAATCAGACACAGGAGGGCAAACACAGGAAGGAAGACCAGACACGGAGAGAACAGAACTTCAAAATAAAACCATGACTAAACACACAAAACTAAAATCATGACACATTTCCATTCAGTCACAGCAGAGACATGAATTACGTGATTTGTCTCAGTTTAACAGCCAACTCAAGCGTAAGTGCTGTTACTTAATTGTATGCCTACAACACTGTCATATACTTCATACATAGGAAGAGTTGTCCTCTTTTGATTGGTTATGTATATTTTTGGGTGTAGTGCTGGAGGTTTCTTGTTGGAGCACAGGCAAGTCAGTAAGAAATTAAAATCAATGTTTAATGACATAATTTAGTTTAAACATACAGTATGTTTAAAACAATTTTATTTTGAAAACATTTCCGGTTAACATTTGTTTGTGGCCAACATTGTCGCTAAAGTTTATTTTGAAAAGCTTTACCGGAAGAAGTCTCCGGATATCAACAGTGAGCTTAACTTCCGGTTTTATGTTAGCAACGATTACAGCCGTTAAAATGCATTAAATAAAAAGTCATGAAAGAGAGTATGAGGAGAATCTCGGCCTCCGTTACGGGTTGTATAGCTTCATTGTGGTTGATTGTGTTCACCTGGTGCCCTGTGTTGTCTCCTCCCCCCCTCCACCTGTGTCTAATTGCTGATTAGTGTGTGGGTATTTAGGCTCTGTTTCCCTGTCTGTGATGGCTGGTAGTGTGTGTGAGATCCTTGTGGTGGCTGGTGACTGTGTTCACGTGGGCAGCAGATTGAGGCTGTGTCATATGTTTATGACCTAATAAATGCCCACACCGGGTTGTATTTTGGACATTCTGCCTCTACCTCTCTGCTCCTGTCTGTTCTCTCTCTCTGCTTTTTCCTGCAGGCACCCGGCTCTGATGAGTATAAACCATGAGTTGACTTGAACAGTGTGGTGCAAATAAACACCTTTACCTACCGTTGACATGTTGTGTCTCCTTTTTGTTGTGCCAGGTCGCAACAAATGGGGGCTCGTCCAACGGGTTATTTGTTTAAAAAGTGTGTGTAGTGCTCAGAGCACATGGTGTCATTGAGCAGCTGATTCATTGTTGTGGTCCAGCTGTGTGCTGGCTTGCTGCTGCTATTTGGGGGACCCATCATGTCTTTTGGGTTTCAGGAAGCTGTAGTGTTTGACATGTCGTCAGGTTTTGTGTGCCAATCAGAAGGTAAGATGTTGCTGTTTGTTACGCTTTTGTAAAAGAGATGTTCCCCGCTAGGCTTAAGTGGCGTTTCCCCTTGGGTTGCGTCTGTTTTTTTTTTTTTGTGGCGGCGTGGTTAGTGTCAGCTGTTTTCGGACAGCTGTCTCGGGAGCACGTCCGCGTGAGTTCTTGGTGTTACCTGCGTGCAGGTCGCTCCATAACTCCGCCGGGTTCCAGTGCGTAATTACCCACCGCAAGCCACATGAAGACTAGGTGAGATTAGGAAGATTTTGTTTAGGCAGTTAGGGGGAAGTTCTCTGTTGGGTTAATCTTATGCCCATGCGTGTTGGCAGTTTAATACTTTGCTTTCTGATTGGCTATTATGACTTCTTTGTCAGCGTTTGTGGATGCGCCCTCAGTGTCTTTCTTAGATGATTGCCAGAAGGCGCAGTTGGTCGAAATAGCAGAGCACTATGACATTGCTGTTGTGGGGAGCAAGCGGAAACATGAGATTAAAACTGTCATTGTGTCATCTTTGTTTGAGCAGGGGGTGTTGCAGAAGAGTGAGTCTGGTGCGGCAGGGTTCGTGCCGGTAGTGGTTCAGACAGCTGGTTCGACGTTCGAGCAACAAAGGAGCTTTTGGCCATGCAGTTTGATCAGGAGAGATTGGAGTTGGAGTTGAAGTTGGAGCAGGAGCAGGAGAAGTTGCAGTTGGAGATTAGGTTGGAGCAGGAGGTAGAGAAGCGTTTAGAGGTGGAAAAGATTAAATGTGAGGTGGAACATGCTAGATTACGGCTGATGGGTGAGGGCAAGTGTTCTCCATGGGAGGATGGTGGTGATAGGTCGGCATCAGGCATTTCTTAATTGCGATTAGTGCCAAAGTTCAATGAGCGTGACCCGGACATTCTTTTCACTCTATTTGAACGCATAGCAGAGGCAAGAAACTGGTCAGATTCGGACAGAGTGCTGTTACTTCAGTGTGTACTCACTGGGCGAGCACAGGAAGCCTATTCAGCTGTTTGTGGCGAAAATGCTTTGGACTATGATAGAGTCAAATCAGCGGTGTTGAAGGCTTACGAACTGGTTCCTGAAGCGTATCGTCAAAGGTCAGAAGTTGGGTCAAGGGAGATAAGCAGACACATGTGGAGTTTATCCGTGATTTAACTTCTCATTTTCAGTGGTGGTGTGCGGCAGCAAAGGTTGCAAGTGTTGACGGTCTTTGTGAGCTCATTGTCTTGGAACAATTTAAAGACATTCTCCCTCAGCATGTGGCCACTTATGTGAATGAACAGAAACCTTCCACCGCGTTTAGAGCTGACACATAAGGGCAGTTTTACTGAGAAGTATTGTAGGGGTGATTGGAAATGTGGAGAAGACAATGGCTATGCCTGCGGTGGTGCAAAGTTTTCACCAGGCTCCTCCCGTAGGTTTGTAGGTACAGGGCGACCCGAGGGGGCCAAAGTGGACCTATGTCATTATTGCAGAGGAGGGGGTCATTGGAAGTCCGTTGCTGGAAACTAAGGGGAAGCCTCGTTTGTCACCACATGCTCCAGCCATGTGTTGTTCTGCCGTGTTGGATAAAAAACCGTTGGGTGTAGGCTCGGGCATGGTGCCTGATAAGAAGCCGGTTTGTGCCGACCCGGATGCGGGTTCTGGTTTTGAGCCGTTCATCACTGAAGCTGTTGTATCAGTAGTCGATAGTGACAAATATGTGCCGATTAAGGTGTTGCGTAATACAGCGGCTAGATACTCATTCATTGTTGAGTCAGTGTTGCCTTTTTCGTCAGAGACAGAAACGGGGGATTTTGTGCTGATGAGGGGCATGGAGATGGGCTTGATCCCTGTGCCACGGCATACAATAGTGCTGGATTGTGAGCTGGTGCAGGGAGTTGTGTCTATCGGCGTGCGTCCCGCGTTGCCACTTGAGGGGATACATATGATTTTGAGCAACGATCTCGCTGTGTGGGCTGGTGTGCCACCGCCTGTGGTGGTTTCCAGGCCGGTGGCATCTGGGGAGCCAGATGAGAGTGGTTTGCAGTTTCCAAGTGTGTTTCCAGTTTGTGCTGTGACACGTGCACAGAGCCGTAAAATGTCTGCTGACCCACATGTTTCGGAGTGTAGCAAAAGTAATGTGGTACATGTGGTCTCACTGCCTGATCTCCCTTCGTCGGTGTCAAAGGAGGACTGGGTCAGGAGTCAGAAGGACGATTCATCTCTTTCTGCTCTGTGGACTAAGTTGTTGCCGGCAGAGAAGGTCAGAGACATAGCCCAGGGTTACTTTGTTCAGGGGGACTTGCTGGTGCGTAAGTGGGTGCCCTGTGTTGGTGATGCTGTGGGGGAGGCAATGTTTCAGGTGGTGGTGCCGAGTAGCTTTCGTGATGTGATATTGCAAACTGCGCATGATAGTGGTGGACATTTGGGGATAAAAAAACCTATGACCGTGTTCTACGCTATTTTTTCTGGCCTCGGTTAAAGTGCGATGTTGCAAGTTATATTAAAGCATGCCACATATGTCAGTTCACTGGTAAACCAAGTCAGGTGGTGACGCCTGCACCCCTCAGTCCCATTCCAGCCCTTGGTCAACCTTTTGAGCATTTGATCATAGATTGTGTGGGGCCGTTGCCTCCATCTAAGTCCGGTTGTGCGTACATGCTTACTATAATGTGCCAGACTACAAGGTATCCTGCAGCGTTACCCTTGCGCTCCATTTCAGTGAAGCCAGTAGTTAGGGCTTTAACCCAGTTCATCTCCACATTTGGGATCCCACGTGTGATTCAAAGCGACCAGGGTACCAACTTTACTTCCCATATGTTCAAACAGATCCTACAGCATCTGGGGGTCAGGCATAACCGTGCGTCGGCTTACCATGCCCAAAGCCAGGGGGCGCTAGAGCGGTTTCATCAAACATTGAAGTCCATGCTGCGTGCTTATTGTATGGAAATGGGGAAGGACTGGGAGGAGGGACTTCCATGGCTCATGTTGGCGTCCAGGGAAGTCGTTCAGGAAAGTACAGGGTTCAGCCCTAATGATTTGGTCTTTGGGCATAAGGTGCGTGGTGTGTTATCTGTTCTCCAGGATGGTTTGGTTGAGGGTGAGCTACCTAGAAATGTAGTGGACTATGTACAGGGCTTTCGTCATCGCCTGTATGTAGCGGTGGAAATGGCAAGGAAAAATGTATCTGGTGCTCAGGGTAATATGAAGAGACTATATGACCGTAAAGCAGAGTAACGTGAATTCAGCCCAGGGGATCAGGTGTTGGCTTTAATGCCACTGCAGGTCTCACCATTCAAAGCCAAGTTTGCCGGCCCGTACACTGTTGAGAGTAAAGTGTCAGATCAAAATTACTTGATTGCTACTCCAAATCGGAGGAAGTTGTCTCAACTGTGTCACGTCAACCTCCTGAAACCGTACTATGTTCGTGATACCGTTGGGGATAGCTTCATGGCTAAAAGGTTGGGTGTGGGCCCCATAATGATGGTTGATTCTGTGCTTTCAGATCGAGGGTTGGCTGAGGAGTGTGATGTTAAGGCACCAGATGAACCTGTTATGTCTGGTAGGCTGAGGAATTAGGAGTCGTTATGCCAATTGGATCGCTTGTTGAGTCACTTACCGGCAGCACAGAGAGATGAATTGGCGGCTTTAATCGGGAAGTTTGTGGTACTGTTCGGCGATACGCCATCGCGCACAACTCTCGTGGAGCATGATATCGACGTGGGGACAGTCCTCCAATTAAGCAGAGATTTTATCGTTGTCCTGCAGATAAGCGTAGGGTGCTGGAGGCTGAGGTCCAGTACATGTTGGACAATCAGATTGCAGTACAGTCGTTCTCCAGTTGGGCGTCGCCTAGTCTGCTGGTTGGCAAATCAGATGGGTCTCCGCGTTTTTTTTTCTCTGTGCGTAGACGGCTCTGCTAAGATTGTTCCCTAGTTTAGGTTTCATGTTATGTGTTTAGATAGGTTCCTGTTTTATTTTGATAGTCTTGTCTACCCTCATGTGTCTATAGTACGTTTCCCGCCATGTCTGTTTTCCCGCTGTTGTGATTGTCTAATTGTCTTCACCTGGTGTTGTCTGTCTAGTATATATAGTTCTCGTCTTCCCCTGTCTCGTTGCCAGATTGTCTTGTGTGTTCCAAGCCTTCCAGCGTAAGATCATTTTGTCATTGTCCATAGTTATCGTCCATAGAGTTAGATTAGTGTATTAGTAGTTTTTGTTTTGTTGCCTTATGTATTCAGTGTGTTATGACCTGTCTACATTAAAACACTTTATTTTGATACTTTGTTTGTCTCTGCATCGTGCATTTGATTCCACGCCCTTGTACAGCCCTAACAGATATGCAAACAGTTTGAGTGTAAACATTTGTTTTTCTCTATCTATTTACACAATTTTTGAGTTTACTCATATCCTGGTGCTGTCGTTCCTAAAAATGTTCAATTACTTATTGTTTTGTACCAGTTTTTCAAAATCAGTTCTAACTGATGTGGCGGTACGGCTACACAATGTGTAAGAGGATGCCAACATGTTCCTTTTTTAACTTTGATCCGGAGAGCATCTGCAGTGCATTCTACAACTTCCCATGGTCCACTCCATACAGGTTGCAACGACTTCATCTTGTGGATTTTTACATTTACCCAATCACCTGGTCCAACATAAATATCCGTCATGGCCCTGGCATATGCTTCCGCTTCAATTTTTCTAATATCTAACACTGGTTCTCCTCTGAATTGTGAGGTGCTACATTGTGATGGATATTGCTGAGTGGGGCAATCTCTGGCCAAATATCTACAATCTCTACATATGAAGCAGCCATCATCCCTTCTTCCTCTTGATCGTTGCTCTCCTCTCCATTGTCCCTTTTGTTGATCCTGTATGGGAGTGTATACCTGTGCTTGCGGCTGTACTTGGGTAGGAGGACATGCAGGTGTTTGCTGTTGCTCAAATTGTGTGGGAAGATACTGTGGTGCTTGTGGCTGTACTTGGGTAGGAGGACACGCAGGTGTTTTCTGTTGCTGGAATTGTGTGGGAAGATTTTCAAACCTTTATTTAATCAGATTGGTCCCTTGAGATCATAGATCTCTTTTTCAAGGGAGACCTGCAGCATATAGGTTCCACATGAAACATAAAACAATAAAGGACATCATACATTATATTTACAGGATACATTTACATAGTTATAGACATTTACAAGTGCCCATAGTATCAACAAGCATTTAATTTAGCCTAGCTTTTAAAACATGCAGAGGAATGAGATTGCTCAGTTTCAATTCCTGCTGAAGATTGCTCCAAGCAAGTGGAGCTGCGCACATAAAAGCTGTCTTACCTAAGACAGTCCTTGCTCTTGGCATATCTAACAATGAGGAAGGCTAGCTCTGTAGTGGGAGTACAACTGGACAATCTGGAGGAGGTGGAAGAGGGGAGGACGAGGAGGAAGCTCGACAGCATCCTAGAGAACCCCTCCCACCCACTCCACGCAGAGCTAGTGAAGATGAGGAGTACGTTCAGCCACAGACTCATCCCTCCACAACAACGCACCAAGCGCCTCGGACAGTCCTTTGTGCCTGTAGTCATCAGGCTGCACAACAAGGGGTTAATGATGAAAAATAAATCAAATTAAATCACTGGTCATAAATATACACTGTTTCCACAACCCATGTTAACTTGTCACTTTAACTTAGTCCGCACTTTATAACTTAGATGATGACCAAATATGTATATATGCTGACAGTTATTTTACTCTTATTTTTATTCATCTCCTATTTTCATAGTTTTTTATTATTATTATCATTATTTCCTTGATTTTGTTATTTATTTATTTTAGATGTTATTGATCTGTGTGAATCTTTGCTGTACTGTTTTTTTCACGCTTACCCTGTTGCTGCTTTGTACAACTGAATTTCCCCTCTGGGATTAATAAAGGTTCATCTTATCTTATCTTATCTTACTACATCATGCGATCTCAGACAATAGCTGCTTGCAACTCTCTGAGTTATCAGAGAGCAGATATAATACGGGAGTTTACCCAACAAAGCTTTATAAATAAACGTGTACCAATGACTGAGCCTCCATACAGAGAGTGATGGCAAACCTGCCTTGGCATACAGTGTACAGTGATGTGTAAGTGCTTTACAATTAGTGACAAATCTCAGTGCGCTGTGATAGGCGGCATCTAACTTGTTCAGGTAATGGGCAGGTGCATTCATATAGATCACATCACCATAGTCCACCACAGGTAAAAAGGTCACAGAGCCTTTTCCTGGCCTCAAGCGAGAAACAGGACTTGTTCCTGAAAAAGAAACATAGTCTAACCCTCAGCTTTTTAAGCAGGTTATTGACATGAAGTCTAAAAGTAAGACAATCATCAAGCCAGATACCTAGGTATTTATAACAGGTAATCACTTCAAGTACTTGTCCTTGCATAGTAACAATGTCTAAAACAGGCTCTGATGTCTTTTTAGCTTTTGAAAATAGCATTACCTTGGTTTCATCAACATTTAAAAGAAGCTTAAGCTCAGAGAGCTGAGTCTGAATAATTTTAAAAACAGCCCGTAATTTAACACCAGCCTCCTTAATGGAGGGACCTGCACAGTACATCGCGGTATCGTCCGCATAAAAATGTAAACTAGCTTCATTCACATTTTCACCTAAACTGTTGATGTAGATGGAGAATAAAAGTGGACCTAAAACAGAACCTTGAGGAACACCATTAGCAATGTTTAACCACTCAGAAGACAGCCCATCAAACTGAACACATTGGGACCTTTCAGAGAGGTAGTTCACAAACAGAGTTGGGAGGGTTACTTTGTAAATGTAATCAGTTACTGATTACTGATTACATGGTTCTGAACGTAATCAGATTACTTTTGGATTACTTTCTTTTTCAATCACAGATGGGTATGTTTTGGTGAACAGGAGACACAAAAAGCAAAAGGAAACTGAACGTGTTTGTACTGTTTTAATGGCTTATCAAGAGCACAACTGAAACATAACATCTGAAACGATGTAACAACATAATAAACTTTTTGGGGATGCAGCTTGGGATGTGAGGAGTGAGTGACACGGCTTAGAACGGGCGTGTCGCCTTCTGTCCTGCCAGTGTTGGCAGGACATTAATTAAAATGTCGAACTCGGACTTCATTTTAAGGACATTTCGGCCAGGGGTTTAGAGTTATATTTGTTTAAGCACCGGATTAGCAAAACAGGAGAGGAGAGTGTGTGCACCAATCTGCCTTGATCTATGTATTCATATCCGTGACACTCACAGTATTTTCTGCCCACAGCTGTTTATAGAAGGAACACCTCCTTCACTTCATGAAATCTCTGCAGCACCAGGAGGCAGCGGGAGGGTTAACTCAGCCTCTGAGAAGACGAGCTCGCAGTGCCTTTCAACGCACCACCTTTCACGCACCGCCTTCACTGTGTTTACCTTCAGAAATAATCATTAGTAAGGCTAAAGAGCGGCCGCAGGCTGATGTGTTTTAACCACACACACACACGCGATTTAAACGCAGACTTTTGTTCCTCCATGATTCGTTGTTATTGTTTCACTGAGCGAGCGGACCTGCGATTTTTTTTCAAACGCTTTGTTGACCCATCTGCGGCGGTAATAGGTTTTGTGCGCTGTGATGATTCGGCTGTACCTACTTGTAATGAATATTAAATGTTGTGAGGAAATCTTTCCACCAATAATTCCAATAAGTAATCCAAAATGTATCCACTTCAGGTTTACGAAAGTAACTGTAATCAGGTTAGTCGTTTTTCAAATGTAACGCGAGCTGAATACAGTTACTTGATTTTTGTATTCTGATTACGTAACGCCGTTACATGTATTCCGTTACAACCCAACCCTGTTCACAAACCACCCACTGCATGGCTGGATATGCCAATACTGAGTAGCCTCTACTTTAAGATGCGATGATCGACGGTATCAAACGCTTTGGAAAGGTCAATAAATAGAGCTGCACAACTCTGCTTATTATCTAAAATACTCGTAATATCATTTACCACTTTCATTGTCGCAGTGATGGTGCTGTGTTGCTTTCTGAAGCCTGACTGATGTTTAGACAGGATATCATTTATACATAAAAACTCCTTTACTTGTTCACTCACTAGGCGTTCGAGCACCTTAGCCAGAACTGACAATTTAGAGATTGGCCTATAGTTATTTAAAATAGTTGCCTCCCCTCCTTTTAGTAGAGGCAGGACATACGCTGACTTCCAAACTTTTGGAATTGCATTTGTGTTTAGGTTAAAAAGAGTAGTGAGAGGAAGAGCAATAAAATATGCAGCTATCTTTAAAAAGAAAGATACTGCGGTGCTTGTGGCTGTACTTGGGTAGGAGGATGCACAGGTATTTGCTGTTGCTGGAATTGTGTGGGAAGATAATGCGGTGCTTGTGGCTGTACTTGGGTAGGAAGATACACAGGTGGCTGCTGAACTTGGTTTTGTGGACATTCTTTGGAACAATGTGACATCTGACCACATGTGTAGCAGCCACCATTTTGGAAACCTCTTCCTCTGAATCTTCCTCCTCCACTTTGTTGGTTCTGCATTTGATTCTCTGGTCCTTCCTGAGTTTGAACTGTTGGAGGTGTCCACCCTGCCTTCTCTGCTAGTATGGCCATCTGCTTTGTCGATTTCTTGTTTTTATTAGCTTCGGTATCTTTCTCAGTTATTTGTATCTTCAAGAGTCTTCAAGCTAGTATTTTGTCGTCTTCATAATTGTCCCTCTTTGTTGCCTGGTATTTCATATCGTGGTGAATGAGATGTTGTTTCCATTCTTCAATGGGTTTAGTGTCTAATCCCACCACGTCTCCCAGGCATGCCTGCACTGATCGGGGAAGGGCTTTAATGACAGCGTTCTTCCACAACATTTCAACAGATGGAGAAAGATCATGTCGTTCTCCCGTGCTGTCCTCCCACACTCCTTCACATTTCTTCAAGAAGGCATGCATGTCTTCCTCCGTGCCTTTCCTCAGGCTGGTGAGGGCATGTAAACTGCAACGAATAGCAGCCCAATAACTCGGCCTGATATTGTTGAATGAAGTGTCATCTGGAGAGTTAGTGCACTGGGCCTGGAAATCTACTGCTCTTGCCTCTAGTCATCCTTCTATCCGTCCAAGCAGTGCCCTCATGTCTCCCAAGCACAGGTGGTCTTGGAAAGTGTACTTCTCCAGATCATTCACCCACTTCTGACCTCCTTTGGTGAGTGGAGGTAGCTTTGACACTAATGCTTCCATGTCCCTGTGAGTCCATGATTGGTATTGAAATCCTTTTCCAGCTGCTATCAATGGTAACATGTGTCTTGTGCAGTCCTTGAGTCTTCCAGCTATAGTTACTGTTCTTGTTGCTCGTTTTCTGAGAGTGGTGTAAGACTCCGTTGTTGCTGTGACGGTTCCAGGTATACAGAGTGTCTGCTGGTTACAGAATGTGCACTGTCGTTGTCATCTTCGTCTCCTTGTCCTTCGTAATATTGTTCGTCAGGAGAGTAGTTTGTTCGGCGTGTTCTTTGAATTCTTCGTTCTTCTTGTTCTCTCCTTTCTCTCTGTTGTCTATCTGCCATCATGACTTGGAATCTTTCATCTTCTTGTCGTCTTTGCACCAGACGTTCTTGGTATTCCTCTTCTGTCCTTTTTCTTTCTGCCATAATGTCATTATGTGCTTCATCTGCTTGTCGTCTTTCTTCTGCGGA
>NW_027263057.1:175764-203862 GCF_902827115.2 Pseudochaenichthys georgianus | reverse complement strand
ATCAGCACTTTGGAAACAGGGCTGAAACAGAGGGGATTATGGGTAATGCTGCAATGATCTGTTTGGTGTTTCAACACTTCAGAGACATGTTCTGTATATATCTGAGACCTGTAATATATTGAAGAAAAACAGTATTAGAGGAGACCTTTAAGGGATTTTCCCTTTTCTGTATCGTGTGTTATACTGTAAGGGTTGTGTGCATGTAAATGGTCTACAAAGGCTAAAATCCCAAATGGAAACGGTTCCAAAATGAAAATATCAACCTGAAAAAAGCATGATAGGGCCCCTTTAAAGCATGAATCTTCATGCACTCGTTGCTAACTGAGTCTGCAGGATGTGGATTACAAATTAAATGCAGCAATGGATACATTTTGACATTGAAACAAGAACTTCTAACTTTTAAACCTCCCACAACAGAACATTTTGTATTACATGTCAGACTTTTGATCCTCCTCTCACACCTCTCTGTATCCAACAACAACAACAACAGAACAACATCCACAGGGAAGAGTTCAAGCTTTTAAAAATACAATAAACATGTGAAACGTGTTGAGGAAGGTCGAAGCTTTCCTTTGTGCCTCTGCCAACAAAGCTTCACTTTCACTCTGTCTGTTCGATACAAGTACTTAACACATTTCATTGAAATATAGTTGAAGGTTAGACCATCAGCCAATACAAACGTGTTTACTTGTTTCTGTTGCTCTTGAATAATAATAATACAATCGGGCACATGTATGCCGTGTTTTCCAGTTATCTGTGTTGATGCCGATCCAGATGGTGATTAAACTATTAGGACGCTCTTTTATAAAATCAGAGCGAAAGATTCCTTTTGGAGGAAACTTTGGGTATTTAGCCGTTTTGCAGCAGACCATTTACACGACACACATATTAAAGGAAAGCAACAGGGCCCCTTTAAGTTGGCTTTCTGCTCACTGGTGTTCATTCATTTCGGTTATTATTGGAAATGTAAACTAGGTGTAGATTGTATTAACAAACTGTTTCAGTCTTAACTCTTACTTTCTTACTTTAAGGTTTGTTTACAACCTGTATGATCGGATGAGTTTTCTTGCACTAAATTTAAATATTTAAAATAAAAGCCACGTCGATCAGGAATTCCTTGAACACTAACATAGATGTTAACATAAATACTACACACCAGAGGTGGGACCAAGTCATTGTTTTGCAAGTCCAAGTCAAGTCTCAAGTCTTCGCGCTCAAGTCCGAGTCAAGTCTCAAGTCAGGTTGGGCAAGTTCAAGTCAAGTCCAAGTCCTAAACTTTGACAAAACGAGTCATAAACAAGTCATTATGTGTTTTTCACCAAATGTAATGACTTCGATCAACAGAATAATACTTAATAATCAAATTGCTCTTTATTAGTGACATTAATAATTTAATAATCAATTTTTTAACCAAGTCTTCACCCTAAAATTAATGATCCCCCTCATGGGGACCACCAATTTGTCCCCATAAGGGAAGCCAGTCCCCACACGTGAGTATGTAAACATATTTAGGTCCCCACAAGTATAGTAATGCTAGACCACACACACGCACAAACACACACACACACACACACACACACACACACACACACACACACACACACACACACACACACACACACACACACACACACACACACACACACACACACACACACACACACACACACACACACACACACACACACACACACACACACACACTTCCCATCACCCTAATGTCTCTACATGTGACTGATGAGCACTCAGGAGATGGGTTACACTCCTGGACAGGTTGTAATCGGAAGTATGAGAACATGAATAAACCCACACACACGGACACACATGAAACACACAGCTCAACATCCCGGTGAGTAGCCGTGCGTCACACACTCTCATTATAAACTACACTAAAGCAGTGAGGAAACTGTAGCATGTGACAGAGCTGCGGGAAGCAGAAACAGAAATATGATGATGAAGGGGAATGCAAAGCGGAAGGACAAATGACACATTATGCCCATATACAGAGGTGTGCGTGTGTGTGTGTGTGTGTGTGTGTGTGTGTGTGCGCGTGGCTGTGCGTGGAGTTAATCCACATGTTATTAGCATGTAAGCCTAAAGGAGTATGAGATATTATATGTGTTGTAATGTGTATCTTATCAGGCATTGATTTGTGTAGGAACAGCTTCATACCTCTGGTCATTTCCAACGATGTTTTTCGACTGACCTTCAAGGGCCCGAAAAGACTTTGTGGCATTGTGAAAATGTGTCTTTTAAATGTCTAGTCCATGGGGGACTGAGGGGTTAAATTACTGAGAGTTTACTCGTTGCAAAAGGGAAACAAATGTCACACACATTACTGTTTTTAGGCTAAGCGGGGCTAAGATGTGCTCCAGTAGGTTTGACGCCACACACACACATGCAGGCCCTTAAAGGTCAGTCAAATAACACCATTGAAAACAACCAGCGGTCTGAAATAACATGCTGCAAATATAAAAGCCCAAACACAGGGATTATTTATGTACAATAGTTCTTTAAAGTTTCTAATTTCTTGAAGTGAAGATAAATAAAACTTCGGTTCAACTTTGATGTTTTTCTTGCTTCCAACAGTGAAGCTTTTGATTTCACTTTGAAGCTGCGCTCTGCTGTCAGACGCAGCCTCTCTTAATGCTGTATGTTGATTTAGGCTATTTCAGGTTTGCTTCCAAATAATTTAGATATTTATGTAACACAGAAATATGGACGTAAGTAGTGTACACAGTGTCCCTGACAGAGACGTGCGAGACAGTCTTAGGATGCTTTGAGTTCATCGTGTGCATTTGTCTGCTTAAAAGCTTGAACATTCAGAAACTCGTTTCTGTGCCGGAGTTCAAAGCCTTCGTTGGAGCTGTGCGAGATGAAACCATGGGAGTTGTCATCGCTCTGAATACTTGCTAGGCCTCTGTCTCTCAGTCTTTCTGTCTATCTGTCCACAGAAACCTCTCTGTATTATTTATGTCTAACTTCATCTACAGCAGGGGTGTCAAACTCAAGGCCCGGGGGCCAAATCCGGCCCGCGACTTCATTTCATGTGGCCCGCAAGAAATCTGAAAGAATGTAATATTATTATATATAATATTACATTTATTATACGGTTACATGCCGATTTACAGATGCACGATGTCCATAAACTACATGTCCCATAATGCATCTTAAATTTGACTTTTTTTTTTAATGTCACTTTTTTTTCAGAATTTGGCTTTTCTTTTAAAAATAATTTTGTGACATTCTCACTGAAGAGACTTGCACTTATTTGCCCTAGACTTCTGCTTTCAGACGTAGTTATTTATGAAGTTTTTACCCTATCTGATAATAATCCAATGCAGAGGCAATAAAGTAATTACATAATTTTATATTAAATATTTATATATGTATGTTTATATAGTATTAAAGTTACAACCGGCCCTTTGAGTGCAACCATAATGCTGATGTGGCCCGCGATGAAATTGAGTTTGACACCCCTGATCGACAGAATGCTTCGCCTTGTTGGTGAGGTCTCCCTTTCAGAATGTGGATCTCAAAAGGTTAAATATAGATTTACCACCAAAAAAAGAGTTCCCTTTGCTTGTCTTTTAACTTCGAAGCATATTGACTCCTCAGGATGCGGGGATGTCAAAGTGTGGACGAGCTTGTGAGAATAAATATTTTCTTCATTGTCTTGGGACTTCATATCAAACCACATTACACCGAGTAGAAAACGACTCGCCCCTGGTGTGTGTGCACTCACACACGAAACACAGACACACTTTGCAGGGCTAAAGGACACATGAGATTTGTGCAATCGATGAAAGTGATTCATGTGGATTAGATTAGATTACAGAGGAGAAGTGAAGAGGAAAGACAGAGTGGAGAGGGGGGAGATCAGAAAGCAACTCCCTCCGAGGGAAGTACGACTTCACCTCTCCATCGAGACACAAGGTCTGTCTGACGTCCGCACGATTAAAAGACATGCTGAGAATGTCATTTGTTTTGACTTCCAGTCTCACCCATCCCCACTCTTCCGTTTTACATCCCCCGCCCGCCCTCGCCTCCTCTCCCCCTCCTTGATTGACTGTTAAGGAAATAAGGCTTCAACATCACACAGCATCACACATGCCTTCGTCTCTGGGGTTTTAAAGGGGGCGAGGAAGGGGTGGTGTTTTGGGGGAGTTGAGCTGTCGTCCAGACTCGACATGATGGACTTTTCTATAAGAGATATGGAAACTCAGAGCGTGACGGACGTTTCTATTATGGAATATTCCTCTGCCTGCGTTTTTACAGAGAGGCTGTGCTGAGTGGAGAGCAACAACACTATTCATGCTTTTATTTCTCTCATCACGATACAACATCCCGGTGCCATCTGTCCATGTCTATCTGTTTTCCTCTCACTGTCGTGTCTCTGTCTTTGCAGTGCGGGGGTTACGCCAGAATAATAGACTCCGCTGATATGGATCTCCTGCATGGGCCCTGCGGTGCTCCACTTGTCACTCCCCTGCAGAGCGACGTGAACATGTGCGATGCCATGGATGATCCTCCGTGGCGAAGCAATGTATGGTTATGTAATGTGTTCAGTATTCAGAGAGGAGAAAGAAAGAAGAGCCAGGGGAGAGAGAGAAAAGATACGGAGGAGAGCTGAGGAAATGAGAGCAAAGGCTAGAGTGGAGACATGTCGGGCTTTTTATGATCAGATTTAAAATGGGGTCATAGGGTTGGTAGTGGTTGTAAGGGTACTTTGGATGAAAGTTTAAGGTTGTCATAATTTATCACATTGCTTGGTTTAATACTCGACTCTGATTGGTCGGCAGTCTGTTCTCTTGTGCTGACAGACCTCTGTGAAGAAAAACGCTCTGATCAAGGGACTATCTGCAGTCATATCAATGCGCAGAAAGTAGTCCAGTCAATGTAACGTCGACTACAAATAGTATTTTCCTTCATCGGCTGTTTTCCAGGACGAGAAATAAGCTATACAACATTTTTGTATTTTTTTTCGAAACAGTAGAGCATTGCATTGAATTATGCATCGAAATAGTTATATTCCACACTACAATATATGATTGAAATTGTGTGGACAGCACTGTTAATTCTTCTGTAAAGTTTTGGTTGTCTAATGTATCTTCAGATATGTTCGTAATGACGTTTTGTGTTGTGTTTTTGTTGAGTTGTGACATGTCATAACAGATCTCATATTTCTTCAGTTAGGCTTTATATCAGGGGTGGGGAACCTTTTTCCTCTCAAGGGCCATTTCAATGTTTACAATATCCTCAGAGGGCCGTACAAGTTATTGACCTGTGCTTAAAAAAACTAAAATCACAGCCCATTCATGTCATTCTGTGCAGAGAAAAAGCAACCTCTTAATCCAGATATCTCACCATGACTCGCGTATGCATGCACGTGCAGGGTGTGGCGTGCCCCCCTGGGAAGATTTTTTTTTAAATGTTGAAGTTAAAAGCATGAATCTGGTGCACTTTGAGAGCAACATTAGGAGATCTATGGACACATCTCTCAACACCCAAACACAACTGTAAGCAGATTTTCTTTTAATTTATGGATATTTGACAAATCACTCCCCTTTCAAACTGTATTCTTCTTTATTAATAACTGTCATATAGTATTTTATACCTGTTTACTTTATTCTCTTATTTTTTTTATAACTATAATGATCATATAAAGATGTGCCTTTGCCTCACTGGTTGTAGAACAAGCTTCTTATATTCGTTAGCATAGCTAGCTAACCAGATGCTAATGATTACAACACAGTTATTGACTGTCTGATCAGTATGACACATGAGCAGATCGCCACTGGGCTTTCAACTAAAGACACAGACACGCAGAAACTGCGACATGTGTATGGACTTATTGGTACTGCAATTTCTGAAGGGCTGGAGTGGCGTTCTGGTGCTCTTCGTCATATCAGAACTGCACACTGTCAGTCGAGACATATACCACGTGATGACACGTTAGGCTCGTGTTGTGTTCAAGGACCCTGACCGTGGCCAGGAAAAACAGGTACTCGCTTGTTTAATTTGTTTGCGGTCTAGATTTCTTTAATTTTTTAATTTTTTGCGTGTGTTTATAAATTACCTCGAGGGCCGTACCAAATTGTCTCGCGGGCCGTATACGGCCCGGAGGCCGGAGGTGCCCCACCCCTGCTTTATATCCTAGATCAGTGCTTCTCAAAGTGTGGTCCGCGGACCACTGGTGGTCCGTGAGCACCTCCTAGTGGTCCGTGAGTATATTGGTAACATTTCACATTTGAAATAAATACATTTATTTAAGTTTTTCGCACTCTCGCGGGAATATCTCCGCAATGGAACGAGCTTAAGTTTCACTTTCGATTGCATGATATAGCCCAAATAAGTACCTTCATCACACATGTTGCCACTTGTTTGTACAATTTTCAGGCGATTTGTAAAAAACGATGTGTTTTTTAATATTTGTGGAGTTAGGTGGTCCGCAAGTTTTTTTGGTCCTTGGTATGAAAAAGTTTGAGAAACACTGTCCTAGATAAATGGATGCTTCTCAAAAAAACTAAGATTCGTAATTGATAAGTTTGCAGTATTTTTCCTGTTCTCATTCAACAACTACAACACAAAACAGGTCTTATCGAGAACATCGGAGACTTGCTTTTCTAAAAAGAAGTTTAAAATGCCTGAAGTCAGGTTCCAAAAATCAACTTCGACAAAAGCCTGAAATGAAGATTGATTGGCAAATGTATTTTGTTTCTCGTTGTTGTTTATTGAACTCACTAATGTACGTTTTTATTTGTCAGTATCAATGCCTTTATCCATGTAACGACACCGTGAAAAAGTCAATAACTACTTTGGTGGCACACCACAGGATCAGAGAGCCGAGGTAAAACCAGGTGTGAGACAGACGACAGTGTTGATGGTGTGAAGCTACTTCAGGAAATGACCACCATCACCTGACAAAGCACTTTTCCAAAAGCCGATACACAAGACACACACGTCTGCACGGAAAAACAAACACGTAGACAGGTATGATAACTCTGTGTGTGTGTGTGTGTGTGTGTTGTCTCTCTCTCCGAGCAGGCAGTAGGCCAAAGAGGGTCTTAACACGCTTAATGGGATTTCACACTCTGAAGTACACACACGTACACACCCTCGGACACACACTAATGTTGAAGATAAACATGTCTGAAAGCTATGTGTGATCCCAGACAAATAAACACACACCCCCCCCACGTGCACACTCTCTGATATACAAGGATTTGTCAAGCTCCCACATTGTACACATGCAACACTAATGGACTCCAATATCCACACAGAAACATTTCTGTTACTCACTCACTTCCAAAAGACGAGGCTTTACACACCTGGCAGAATGGAAGCACACACACACACACACACACACACACACACACACACACACACACACACACACACACACACACACACACACACACACACACACACACACACACACACACACACACACACACACACACACACACACACACACACACACACACACACACACACACACACACACACACAGGAAGCTGGATCCTCTGTGCCTATATGCCATTATGTCTGTATCAGAGCGGCATTACTGTGGTCATTGTGACCTGTTGCCCTGCAGATGGTGTTAAATAAAAACAGGAGATCTGTCTTTCAAGTATAAAATATGTGTTTCCTGAAGGCTTGAAAAGTGGCTCTGTAGCTTTATTTTTGCAGAGGACGACAGCTGTGGTAAGATTGGCATTCACAGGTGAGTCATGGTTACTAAAAGAAGTGTCCAAATGTCCATAGAAACTTTTTCTTCTTCTACTCCTTCACAGGGGATCTGTATCTTCACTTACACCCATCCCGAAGAAGCGTTTCCATGGACATTCTTTAGGTCTCGGTTGGATCCGGTAGTGAGGTCCGATTCACACCAAATACATTCAATACAATGGAATAAATGCAGTGTATGGATTTAAAGTGACATTCAAATGATGGACAGTCCAAGCCCAATAATTAGCATGTACATGTGTTGAAATTGCCTTCAAACCGCTGATCTTTGAGGCAACACAGTGTCTGAAAAGAAAGAAGCTGCAGCATCAGCTGTGCCGTGGTTCATCCTGGTGGATTAGTGGCAATGCAAACCTCATAATGAGAGCTTCCAATGTTTGATCCTGTCCAAAAAGCTTAAGGTGCATTTCCATCCAGACACACACAAGATGAGGTAAGTTGATTTTTGGCAAAACACGACTCATGCGTGGGTCGGGTGGTAGGATTGAAATGGTTTCTGCAAAGAGGAGATGGTAACCTTCCTCATATTAAGCATGAAAGAAAACAAATAATCAAAAAATGACATATTTGTTGTCATCATTATAAATGCCAGACACCTACTGTCGAGGGAACTATCACAGTAGGTGTTTATAGTGATGTCAGATTGTGGACAGACAGCGTCGCCGTGATAGAAGGCGTGTGGCGCAGTGGGTTGAGCGTAGTGCTGCGTACCTGGACTCACATTCAGGTTCAGGTCCGGACTCAAGTCCAGAGGTTCAGGTTCAGGTCCGGACTTATAAGTCCGGACCTGAACCCATGGCTTGTGTCAAGTTGTGTGACTAAAGTGAACTTATTGTGAGCTAATTATTCATTGAAAATGAACTCATAATCAACTCAAATTCAAACTCGTAGTCTACAAATGACTTATGAGAGCAACTACAGTGAACTACTACAAAGTTCAAACATGTATTTCATTTACCAAACTAAAGTAACCAAACAGTCCCTGAGCTGACTGAGCCTAAATCCCTAAAGCGTTGCTGAAAGGTAGAGTGTAGAGTAGACTATACACATTACACTGTTACACACCTACTATACAGTATAGGCTAAACTGTAGTGACTGTACAGTCAGAGTGTACTGTACTGTCTGTACACCATGTCTTTTCTACAACTCTACATGTGTACATTATACAGTACATACTACATACATAGTGATGTACATACATACTGTTAGAAATTAAAATGAATGTTGATATGGCGTAATTTTGAATTAAATACACTATTTAATTTAAATCAGTTTTATTCTGAAAAAACCGGAAGTTCACACTATTTACTTAATACTTTTATTCTGAAAATTCTTCACTTCCGGTTAGCATTAGCATGTGGCGAAATGCTACGTTTTCAAACGGCGAATCGAAGGTGAAATGACATGTGATGTTGTACACTGAGCACACTGGGATTAGCACTCATTTATTGACGCTGAATAACGTTTATCAGGGAATGTTTAAATAACCACAGACACCAGAATATACGTAAGTGCTAGTTTTTTTGCGAGTCCAAGTACCGGTTCCTGACGTTCCGGTTTTAACCGGACTTGAACCGAAACTTTTTACAAGTCCAGTACCGGTTCGGCGTACCGGTACGCAGCACTAGTTGAGCGTAGGTGTTGGAATCAGGGGGTCACAGGTTCAAACCCCACTTCAGTCAGCATGTCGTTGTATCCCTGGGCAAGACACTTCACCCCAAAGTGCTCCTGTGGGGATCGCCCACAGTATTGAGTATGTACAGTAAGTCGCTTTGGATAAAAGCGTCTAACATGTCATGTAATAGAAGATATGTCAAGAGACTTTAAAGGTGTATAGTTCTGTCTTGTTGTTGTTTCTTTCTTCCCATGTTTTTGTATCTTGAATTCTATGCAACACATTTACATGTAATAGTGTAAGCTGTATTGTACTATCCAATGTTAAGTAACCTTGTTGTACCTGAGAAAGCCGGACTAAAGTGTTGTTGTCTAGCAACCAAGAGCACATGCAGTTATTACAGCACCACCTTTTTCTCCAGGGTGCACATTAATTACCCTGTGATATATTCTGGTCTAACTGGACACAAACCGCTGTGGATTCCAGCTGTCAATCTCCACAGAAAAGCAAGCTACAACATTTGTAGAGCCTTCTGGTGGTGATTATTTGGTCGTCAGAAGACTCATTCTTTTGTGAATTATTCCTCTGAGAGCACATCTGTTAAGAGGCATCATTCTCAAAAACATGTGTTTTATGAATCGATCTAATCAGATGCTGCTCTAGGCAAAGCGAGGCAAGTTTATTTATTGTTGCAGTAAAAAAGGGGCCCTATTATGATAATGATTAGGTTTGTATTAGTATGTAGTGTCTCTCCTGGGACGTGTCTGCATGCTTTAATGTTCAAAAAGCTCTTTATTTCCTCAGACTGCCTGTGCTGCTGCACCTCTTTTCACCCTCTGTCTGAAACCAGAGCCCAGTCTGCTCTGATTGGTTAGCTGGCTGGCTCTGTTGTGATTGGTCAACCACTTAGAGATGTCCCGCACCTTAGTCTATCAAGTACAATTTGTTGCGCTCGCCAATAGAATGAAGTGTTACATATGTAGTGATGTTTACATGCACACAACCTATATAACAAACTACAGGAAAGAGAGAACCCCAAAAGGCATAATAGGACCTCATTTAAAACAGTTTAAAGAAACACATTATAAAATTACACTTAAAGACATTTACAATATTCATCGGTATACGTTTTTGAATTTTTAAAAATCAATACAAATCTATACAATAATCAAAGTTACAGTTCACCGCTTTGTTACTTTCCTATTTACAACATTACCGACTTTATACAAAATTATATTTATTTATTATATTACAGCTACTTATTTTTTTTACCATGGTGTACTTATTATGATTGACATGTTTGTATAGTTTTTAATAACTTTTAATTGAATATATAAGTCTACTCTTTTTTCCTTTTGCCTGCGGGACATATAGGATTTCTGATTCTGAAGATATGAATGATTACTTTATTTTAATAAAGTAAAACACATCTGGGAGAAGCCGACTGAATCCAAGCAGCTCCAGCAGTTATCTGTTGTCTTCAGAGCATGCAGTAAAACACGGGCCCTCTACGCTGAAAGAGTGAGAGAGAGATTCCTGAGTAATAGAAAGCGGGGCTTATGTGCTCTGCTAGCTGGACCGTGTTATGGCCTGTCTGAAAACTTTTGCAAACTTTAGATTCAGAACTTCCCCAGACAAATGACCAGGGCTACATGCCATAACTCACAGAAGACATCAATTTTCTCTCTCTTTCTATTCCTACAGTATCTGTCTAAACAAACACAAACACAGCGAGAAGCAGCTGAAGAAGCATCACTCAGACATCTCAAGCTGTTCATTTCCTTCCTGTCTTGATACATGCTGCCAAGTGTAAAATATTATAAAAGCAGCATTAGTGTTTCCGTTGAGCGCACGCACGCACGCACGCACACACACACACACACACACACACACTTTTCTCCACTGCCACTTGCTGAAAAACACATATAGTATTCCTATGACCTTTTAAATATTTGTGCTGATGTCTCTGCATGTTGCTTGTGTTGTTCTGTGTGTGTGTGTGTGTGTGTGTGTGTGTGTGTGTGTGTGTGTGTGTGTGTGTGTGTGTGTGTGTGTGTGTGTGTGTGTGTGTTGGTGACTGAATGTTGGGAGGTCGGACGTAATGGAAATGCTTTCCACCTGCTATCCCGGTCGCTGCTGTGTTGAGGAGAGAGACGACCCGTGATGGTGGGAACGCCAACTGAGATACATGATGGAAATAATGGAGCTCTGTGGTACACACACATACGACATGGAACTACAGAAAGCATGCGTTGAGTGATATTTTGTGTCACAACCCCTGAAACTGGCACAGCGCCACGATCTGTATGTGGGAAATCACTGTGACATTTCAAAGTGGATGTTTTTAAGGGGGCAGTTTTTGTGTATGGACTCTGTTATGATGGAGAGTTCTGGCAGGGACTTGAGGGTCTCCTGGAGGTCAGCTAAAACAATCTTCCCGCTCTGCAGCTTTTAACAGGATACAGTAGGAAGTGGAACTACTCTGCGTGACGGTTTGTGGACTGCCTTTATGAACCCTCCAGTTTGACGCTTTGCAACCAGAAGAGGCTAGAGAACAAAGCGCTGAATAAGACATATTTAGGAGAACAGGTTACAGTTAACTTCCATGGACTAAAAACATATTGTGAAAGGTTTACGATTGCACGATTAAAACACAGACAACCCCCTGGTCATAAAGAAGCCCCGTCTTACCCTTTATCGTCTATTTGACTCACAATGCGACTCAATGGGACCATAACCATAACCAGTGGTTCCCAACCTTTTTTCCCAAGAGCCCCCCCACATGACTCTGGTTGGAAGTTGTGTGTTGTTAAAGGAGGATGAAAGCGTAATTAAGGAGCACTATTGGAGTGACTTTGATGGTTATTGGACTCAGGATTAATTCATTTGGATTCCCGCTGAATGAAGAAATTAAAGGAAGTCTTTTTATGCTTTTATTAGCTACTAACTTGAATTTGTATTCAAATGAATTAGTCAATTATTTTTTACGTTTTATTGTAATGTAACTACAAGGCTTTTAGTGACAATCATGTATTGCTTTACAATTATATGTATAAAAAAAAAGTCTAAATATGATATTTGGCCTCAAACCATCTAAGGCCTGGCGCCCCCCCCCTGCGATCTTTGGCTCCCCCCTTGTATTGACTTGAAACAAGCAATTCAAACTAAAAACCTATTAAAAAATGTTTACTGGGGTAATAAATAATGTGAGAAGTAGGATCATTGTATCATAGAGTTCTATACAATCTGACTTATCTTTGCTGGCTATATATACATTTAAAGGTGGGGTAGGTAAGTTTGAGAAACCGGCTCGAGATCGCTAGAATTTGAAAATACACAACCGGAGAAAATCTGCCACTTCCTCACAGAGCCCCTCCTCCAACACACACGAACGCGCACATGACCAATGAGGGCACGAGATAAGTTTGTGCCCCGATGGAAGGCTGACAGGCAGGTAGGCCATCCAGTTACTTTAGCTGGGCCGGCTAAACGGATTGGTTGTACTTTTTACAGTATTACGGCTTCTACAGACACATTTTTTCTATGGATTTTTTGTCAAAGCACTTCAGATATTCATTGCTATCGGGATGTTAAGAGCATTCCATGGAATATAACAAAAAGTGTATCTCGAGCCGGTTTCTGAAACTTATGTAAGTTTCAGAAACCATCCCGATAGCAATGAATATCTGAAGTGCTTTGACAAGAAATCCATAAAAAAATGTCATCTGTGGAAGCCGTAGCACTGTAAAAAGCACGACCAATCATCTGAGCCGGCCCGGCTAAAGTAACTGGATGGCCTACCTGCCTGTCAGCCTTCCATCTGGGCACAAACTGATCTCGTGCCCTCATTGGTCATGTGCGCGTTCGTGTGTGTTGGAGGAGGGGCTCTGTGAGGAAGTCTGAAGGAAGGGGCAGATTTCTTCCGGCTGTGTATTTTCAAATTCTAGCGATCTCGAGCTGGTTTCTCCAAAATGACCTACCCCACCTTTAAGGCACTTCTACATTGGCTTCAGTTGTCAGAGCTGGAGGTGGCTCCTAAACAACTAGAATTATAGAACTTTGAGATAAATAAAAAGACAATTAAATATTAAAATATTGCATTGAATAACAGATATGTGTCACTTTCCTAGACCTTTACTGATTGCATGTCCCTTCATATTTTTCTTGGGACCTGAAAGGGCCCCGGCCCCTAGGTCAGTGACCACTGATCGTCTATTTATACAAGCACTTGTATTGTATCATTAGTTTAGCATCTGCCGTGAGCAGCAGGGTAGCAAAGCAGCTTCAGCGTCTGCACTGATCGCAGGTCAGCTGAGAGGCCAACACACCGTCACTGTAGTTATTTGCATAAAATGGAAGAAAACAGACTCAAAGTGTGAAGAAATGCATGTTTAGACAGATGGATTGATTAAAATAGAAGTGCCTTGTCAGACGTGTTCACGAGGATAACTGACGATAACACACAGCTGAAACGCCTCCTGTGTTTACACAGCCACACAAAGCTGTAAATGTGTTGACAATAGATTGATAAGTAGCAGTTGTCGCACAAGTACACAAGGTGCACTGAAGTGATGACAACCCACTGATGTGCCGACAATGTGCAATGTGTTGATTACCACTGGCTGCATGTACAGTGGACATTGTTGACGTTGTTCTGATCTAATTATGCACGAAGAGTCGAGGGAATACTGTAATAAGGTAATAACTAGCGTATACATGTCGGCCTCCTCTGATTGGGTCTGTAACATTGCAGCCTCAGTTTGCTCATTAGTCCATTTGCTATTGTGTCTTAAAGTCTTAAAGGGGCCCTACTCGGCTCTCATACTGCCTGTGCTGCAGCTACTCATTTCACCCTCTGTCTGAAACCAGAACCCAGTGTGCTCTGTTTGGTTAATCACACAGAATAATGTAGCATTCAATTGGCATTAGCTCCACAATGTTTGCCAAACTGTTGGTGAAGTCCAGCTTTCACTTGATGAAGCTGTGACTCATATCTCGAAGAGTCAAATCTGGATAAGAATTCAAATAAAAATGAAATGTGTTCATCCAGCATGACCTTTTCTTTGAAGTCTCAACATCTCTGCTGTGTGAGTTGCAGAGAAGTACTTTTACTTTGAAATGCAACTCTGACGCAGGAGCTGGACATATACTGTATACTGCATGTAGAAGGACTGCCTTGGATATATTACCTCCCTCTGCCAACATCAAAGATACTTCCGACATACAGTACAAAACAAATCCTCTGTGTCTCGTTGAGTTTGGTTTTCTTCTCCAAAGCTGCTCTACTTGATTTAGGGTGATGAACCGTGTGTAGTTTTAAATACAAATCCTGGTCATGGCGCCTTTAACAATGTAATCAAACAATTCCGGCATCATCCTCAATCAAACCGGGTGTGCTTATTTCAAATCCAGTATCGTCCTGTGTGTGAATACTCCTCTTTCTCAAAGATGTTACAGTAAACCTGGCTGTACTAAACCCACACACACACACACACACACACACACACACACACACACACACACACACACACACACACACACACACACACACACACACACACACACACACACACACACACACACACACACACACACACACACACACACACACACACACACACACACACACACACACACACACACACACACACACACACACACACACACTTTGAATAATTAAACAAATCTTGAAACACTAGTATGCCTGTGTGGGTGCTCATGTTTGCAAATAAAGTGGTGTGTCGGCAGAAAATGCACATACAGTACAGTAAATATACACACGCACACACACACATTCACACAAGCATGCATTAAGAAACACTTAAGAGCATAGTTCATATTTGAACCCATTTGAGAATAAACAAGAGTCCCTTAATGGGCCTTTCTGTCCGCACTACACAGTGCATATCCTTCTCATGGCACACAGTAAACGTAACATAGTGCACTATAAATATGGAGTGTTCTTGAACCGATCCTGTTTGATGCAGTTAGACTATGGAGGAAGGTGGACTTTGAATTATAACTGGTTTGACAAACTACTTTCCTCCAGCAAACACTTTTAAGCAACATCAGCTAAATTGGACAATCCAGAGTGGGCTGATCAAAGATTATCTCGTTGAAATTGCTTTATAAATCATGTCATATTGCCAACTGCTCCTTGCACCCACACTATTAGCTAGACACTTAAGATAAGATCAAATCAGAAAAGATAATAAAAGACTTCAGATTAATCTAAATTAACCCAGCAACCTACAGCTTGTAGGATCAAGGTTGCTTGTGCATACTGTGCTATTTCCCACGTATGGTCCAAAACACACGTGGACTATCAGCAGAAGCATCAACGAAGCATCGCCATGCTTCTGAGTTAGTGTCTCAAACAATCTGTAACCAGACGGGAAGCAGATCTCTCCTGTTGCTCTACATTTCACTAATAATGTACTGTGTCCATCATGCAGAAGCCCATTGCTTATTCTGAGAATCCTATCGGGAAAATATATTTTTTTTATACCACAAACGTGCATCAGTGGCATAAAAGAAAAAGTTGTGTTGATATGAATGTGTGGGTTTTGTCAGTCAGTACATGGGAGAGCCGGGATGTGCCTGCTTTGTAACTGTGAGGGTGGATAATGGACAATCCAGAGATTGATGGAAAGGTTAATCATTCCTGACAGATGGTATGTGCTGCTAAATCAGCATTAGGTGTAGTCAGACTGTGTGTGTGTGTGTGTGTGTGTGTGTGTGTGTGTGTGTGTGTGTGTGTGTGTGTGTGTGTGCGCGCGTGTGCGTGTGTGTCTGTCTGTGTGTGCTCGGTTGCTTGAGCGGGTGTCCACTTGATTGGCCTTGAGGGGAGCGTTACTGGGACTGTGAGGCACGGGAACCAGCAGCCTCATTATTTTCAGTGTATGGGGGCGGGAAACAACAGCGTGTCCACCTCACAACGTGTGTGTGTGTGTGTGTGTGTGTGTGTGTGTGTGTGTGTGTGTGTGTGTGTGTGTGTGACAGGACACACAAAGCGGCTTCCAACGAGGTGCGAGCCAAGGTCAACACCTCATCCCCGCCAGAGCTTCATTCGACTCTATCAGGACCAACAGAACCTCACCAAGGTCATGTGCTGCGACTCCAGAGGTGTGATTGGACTGACCCTTCATTGAGAGGCAGTGTGAACCCAAACCTTTGCTAAGGTCTAAGCCTCATAAAGTCTGTGGACCTTGGGACAGCGCTCCACTGAATTGCCCCATAAAAAGCTGACATCCACGCTCAGTTTTAATGCGCAGCTACTTGCTTTGAGACGTGCAGCCACCGTGCTTCCATGTGCTACATGCATAAAACATTATGTTGTGTAAACAAAATGCCTTCTCACGAGCTCCCTCCTGCAGAACACACACACACATACATTTTCACACATTAGTTGTGGAAGGAAGGAGGAGCCACGGCTAGCACAATGTGATGAATGTGTTGTCCATCTTGTGTACACACAACAACCCTCTCACACACACACACACACACATGCAGCTGCACGTGCAACTTTATCACAGCAGAGAGAAGATATTTATGTGTGTCGAAATACACACACAGGTTTACGATTTGTATGCATTTTGGAATTTATATTGCAAGTATCAAACCTGCTCCTCCATGGAATGAAAATGTCCTTTATGAAAACAGCCAGTACTGGTTACACATAGGAACAAGTAACAATGTGGGAAGGAAATGTTAAAGAGCATTCCTTCTAGTGGCTTGATCTTTTAAAAGATATATAAAAAGACAACATTGTTTGACCATAGATTGTATCCGTGTTTCAGTGCTGTACGACACCAGTCACCTCTGTGGAAACATTGGTATCACTGCCTTTTTTAAATTTATATTTGAGTGTTGTATGTTTTGTAATAATGGACCAAGAGTCTCTTTAAATGATGATGATGATGATGATGATGATGATGATGATGATGATGATGATGATGATGATGTATATAGAAAAGTCCATTTAGTCTAGCATTAGGAGGCTGCGAGTTCGGCATTTTGTCCATTGACATCCACCTGGTTTCATCGTCTTCTTATTTATGAAGCATTTTCAAGCCTTTGGACTTCCTATGTTGGAAATGTATTATCCTTTTGATTGACACACAACATCGACTGCACGTCTGTCCGTCCTGTGAGAGGGATCCCTCCTCTGTTGCTCCGAGTGCTCTCCCTGAGGTTTCTCCCATATTTCCCCAAATAAATAATACTAAAGGGGAAGGCTGTGGCTCAGTGGGTTAGTGCGCTGATCTTCAAGCAAGCAAGTTCGAGTCCCACTGCAGTCAGCATGTCGTTGTGTCCCTGGGCAAGACACTTCAGTACCCACAATGTATGTAAGTCGCTTTGGATAAAAGGGTTTAACAAAAGACATGTCATGTAAATGTGGGGTTTCTTCTTGTCCGATGTGAGGGTCATATTCATATCCTGTACACACTGTAAAGTCCACTGACACAAATGTAAGATGTATAATGGGCTATATAAATAAACTTTGATTGATTGCCATCTGACTTTTTAGGTGACCAAAATGTGACAGGTAACTTTCTTGTAGTGAAAACACAATGTGAAAGAGTTCATACAGAGCAGGGGCTCACGCCGAGCAGATAACACTGTTTTAAAAACCTGTCAATCACTTTGTATTCACGCCCTAAAGCCTACGGGGCTTATGGTCCATTTCACTCCAAATGGGACCTCACTTGAGGTCACTGGAGAAAAGGGAACAAGGTCCATATTATTTTGGATATTTTCTGTATTTTGAAGGTCAATCCTTTGATAAAATGGTGTCTTTAAAACACTCATCTATTAAGTCACTAAAGATGGTTCAGCTTTCAAATGAACAACTCAGAAGGTCTTTTATTTCAACACAGGTTAGATGTTTTTAATTAAAACATTTGTATTTGGATTTCAGATGTTACATCTTTCAGCTATTAATTAGGTCTGAAATGGTTCTTTATGCTGTTATTTATAAATTGTGTATTTGTTATGTGCTGTAAATATGAAGTCTTTAAGCCTATTGTGTGCTGTCTGGATGAATTAATTCGGTGGCAAATTAGTTTCTTCACAGGGGATTAATAAAGCGTTCTAGTCTAATAATAATATGACACTTGAAACAAATTAAATAAAACAATGAAACGCCTCCATTGGACTCTTTTGTTTACTTCGGTAACATGGTGACATCACTCACGCTTCTATTGGCTAGCGCAACAACACATTGTACGTGATAGGCTAAGGGGCGGGACATCTCTAAGCGGTTGACCAATCACAACAGAGCCGGCCAGCTAACCAATCAGAGCAGACTGGGCTCTGGTTTCAGACAGAGGGTGAAAAGAGGTACAGGCAGTATGAGAAAAATAAAGAGCTTTTTGAACATTAAAGCATAGAGACATGTCCCACATACTAATATGAACCTGAACATCAGTATAATCACACCCCTTTTAGTGTGGCTTATGTACAAAAAATCCCCCCACACATGGATATGATACGAGTAGATAGATAGTTGTAATACTACAAACGTATATGTTTTCCTGGCATCAGTGGAAGTGACATATTAAGTAGTAGTGAGGAGACACCATTAAAGCCAGTCTTAATCGGCCAATAACATGTTTTGGGTGGGCAGGTGATCTCTCTCACACACACACACACACACACACACACACACACACACACACACACACACACACACACACACACACACACACACACACACACACACACACACACACACACACACACACACACACACACACACACACACACCACACACACACACACACACACACACACACACACACACACACACACACACACACACACACACACACACACTGCATCCCTCAGTCTGCACCTACATGTACTGATGTTGTCAAAGCTGAATTTGATTTAATAAAAAAAAGACTTACACATTTTATCCATTTAATAACTTTGTTCAAATTGAATTTGTTCAAGGATGTACTTTTGTATGGGTGATGACGTGATAAAGTATGAGCACAGGCCAAAAAGCCTCAGCAAAAGCTTCAGTATCTTTACTTGAGCAGCTGCGAGGAATAGCTGTGATCATGTTGGCTTTGCATGGACATGAGACATGAGGAAGTGGAATACAGTAAGTAAAGACAATGATGCTCTGACCTCCTCCTCTAGAGAAGAGCAGACTCCTCCTCCAGCATTAAAAACCTCCACTGTTTTAATACTGTGAATAATCGCTGAACCAATTTGCATAAAACATTTATTTTGATTGACATCTCTGAGGTGCTGCATCAAAGCTTCATTCCCACGGACACATCTAGCGACAAATAATCAGTTTGACCACCGTCATATTTCACCAGCTCCTCATTTCTCCGTATCATGTCCATGCGATTGAATACTTGGCGAACATGCGATATTTAAAAGGGTCGTTCAACTCCACTCAGATGTGTCATAATACCCGCCACTCTTCCCGTACATCTACGAAGATGAAGTATATCCATAAAATCAGAGGTTGCTAGGAAATCGTAGAACCAAAATATTAACGAATAAGTGATAACTTTTTCATATTTCCTGCCTGAGACATCTTCTCTATCAAGCTCAAAATGTTTGTAAAGCATTGATGTTGTTTTCTACCAATGTTTCTTGCTCATATTATTTAAAATAACATATGTATTTCCTTCAGGGATAGCTGTGTTTCACGTATTGGTGCGGATGGAAGTCAGACATCAGTTTGTTCATGTTTTTTCTGTTCATATCTCCTCAATGATTCAGCTCAGGCGTACTTGAAATGTGTGACTTTCTCACTTCGAGAGCCAGCAGGAAATATTACGACTTTTGATGATTGGACGTCTTATCTCTGAGGTGAAATATCTTTCCTGAAAACGTGATGTGCTGTAATAGAGGCTCTTACAAAGACGCTCCTGCTGAGCAGTAAAACATGTGTGACAAAACAATTACCCATCAGCGTCACATCTTACAGACACACACATTCACATGTACTAAGGTCACATAACATAGACTTACATTCACAAACTGCACACGTGTTGTCCCCAATTGCTAAATTGTTTTTAGACATGTGTCTACTCTGCTAGCCTGAATCAGAAACACACACACGCACGCAGGCACGCACACACACCATGTATACATCACTTCAGGGGACATTACATTGACTTACATGCATTTCCTAGAGACTTATCCTAACCTTAACCATAACCAACACATGTCTAATCCTTAACCTTACCCTTAACCCAGTGTTTCTCAAACTTTTTCATACCAAGGACCACTTAACCAATAAAAAAACACTCGCGGACCACCTAACTCCACAAATATCCCAAAACACATCGTTTTTCTAGAACAGATTATAAATCGCCTGAAAATGGTACAAACAAGTGACAACATGTGTGATGGAGGTGTTGCCCTGGGCTTTATCATGCAATAGAAAGTGAAACTTAAGCTCGTTCCATTGCGGAGATATTCCCGAGAGAGTGCGGACAACTTAAATGTATTTATTTATTTCAAATGTGAAATGTTACCAATATACTCACGGACCACTAGGGGGCGCTCACGGACCACACTTTGAGAAGCACTGCCTTAACCTAACCCTAACCCTAACCCTTACCAGTCTTCACCCTAAAATGAATGATTCCTCTCATGGGCACCTCCAGTATGTCCCCATAAGGGAGGTGAGTGCCCACATGTGACTGTGTAAACAGATTTAGGTCCCCACAAGCAGTGGTGTAGTGGGGATTTTTTTACTGGGGGTACGCTATTTTAAATTAGGTAATCCCAAACAATGCCAAACAAGTGCGCACACGTGCAGTGCACTCACAAAACGGGCAGACAGGTCCACAGAAACTACCGGTATGCTTAGTCCTACTTTACTTACTGTACTGCAAAAAGCAGACGGCGCTGTGCTCAACAGACACACAGACTCAAAACCATGGACACACTGGCACATACGTTACATAAACAATGTATAGGCCTAAATTGCATAAACTACAGTATTGCAACTAAGCAGACAGCTGCTTTTCTCTCTCTCTATCTCCACTTTCAAAATCTATTTAAAACTCATAACAAACAAACAAAATTCCCAAAGTTGTCCTGAAATTAACTTATTAAATAAACAAAACGAAAATATATATAGCCTACTAATGCAACATTGATCTGGACTGGAAATTATTCTGATTAGGCCTAGCCTACATTGTAAATAAACAGACAGCGCTGCTTTTTTCACACACACACACACACACACACACACACACAACACACACACACACACACACACACACACACACACACACACACACACACACACACACACACACACACACACACAGCACACACACACACACACACACACAACACACACACACACACACACACACACACACACACACACACACACACACACACACACACACACACACACACACAACCTGTTCCTAAAGCAGCTAGTGCACTTGTTTGAAAATGTCACTATTATTAACAAAACAAAATGCTCTAGTCTAATTGAAATCCGGTTGGGGAATTTATACTTTCCCCCGTACACATCTGAAGCTACTTGTTCTTTATTTAAATGACAAACAATTGCAGCTTTGTATTTTTTAGCCAACTGATTTCTTGCTTGCGCAGTATTTTTACATTGCGGTACATTCATTCGGTTTAATTTAACAACATTGTCACCTGCTAGCTTCATCAGTCTGATGTTTAGTCCTTGTTGTTTCATATGTATATTCAGATTCAATATTAAACTGTAACGATATGTTGATGTTTCAGGTGTATCCTTTTCATGATAGGAATCAGTGATGTCGGCGTGAGGTCATCTCTCTCTTTGTGTCAGGCCGTGTTTTACCTGCAGAGGTTTACAAACAGGCCAGACAAACACTTTCCAAAGGTACTGTATTCGGGAAGTGCTGAAATAATTCACTGTAAACTGTAGAATAGCTTTCCCCGATAAATAATGATGTGGTTAAACTTTCCCAGATCTATTCTAAATGAAGCACTCATAAGTAACAGCTATCACAGGACTAACTTCTCACACACTGTTTGTTGCAGGAAATGAGCTCTTTCTCTCACAGCGCCTCACCTGACTTCCCCTCCACAACACCGACTTCTTCACAGCTTATTTTTGGTTTCTGTCGCTGCAGACAAGTATTGTTTTGGATTTGTCACAAGCTTAGAGTCTGGTTCTAAAGCGAGGAACGAGGGATTATTCTATTAGTCATTTTCCCTCACCAAAAGAATGTAGTGGGGAAGATTTAATATGGTTTTAAAGGTGCTGGGTGGAAGGAGATCTGACTAGGCGGCAGATTTACAGAGAGGTTTCAACCATTTTGCATAATCCCAAGAGACGTCTGTCTGTGAGTGTGAGTCCCACCTTGCAATTTAAATGAGATGCTTTAGGACCAGACACACAAACAGACTTTAGCAAACACACACGGGCAAAGATGCGAATTTCAACAGCTAATCGGCTATTTGAGGCTAATCTTAGTTGCCCCATGAAAACACTTTGAAATCTGATTCTGATTTAAAGAAAAACGTTTTAATGTGTGTGTGTTGTTGTGTGTGTGTGTGTGTGTGTGTGTGTGTGTGTGTGTGTGTGTGTGTGTGTTTAGTAAACCCCCAAACCAGAATGTGTTAATCTCTGTATTACGTTAATATCATTTGTACATTGTTTTCATTCCTTATTTGCAGAACCTGGTGGATATGAAACACTTGATACCTAAGTCACACACACACACACACACACACACACACACACACACACACACACACACACACACACACACACACACACACACACACACACACACACACACACACACACACACACACACACACACACACACACACACACACACACACACACACACACACACACACACACACACACACACACACACACACACACACACCACACACACACACACACACACACACACACACACACACACACACACACACACACACACACACACACACACACACACCATGTATACATCACTTCAGGGGACATTAAATTGACTTACATGCATTTCCTGGAGACTTATCCTAACCTTAACCATAACCAACACATGCCTAACCCTAATCCTTAACCTAACCAAGTCTTCACCCTAAAATTAATGATCCCCCTCATGGGGACCTCCAATTTGTCCCCATAAGGGAGGCGAGTCCCCACACGTGACTATGTAAACAGATTTAGGTCCCCACAAGTATAGTAATGCTAGTCCACACACACACACACACACACACACACACACACACACACACACACACACACACACACACACACACACACACACACACACACACACACACACACACACACCACACACACACACACACACACACACACACACACACACACACACACACACACACACACACACACACACACACACACACACACACACACACACACACACACACACACACACACACACACACACACACACACACACACACACACACACACACACACACTTAAGGCACACACAGATGCATCTTTGTCTGTTATGTTATCTTGTCCCTGGTAGTTCCTCTGCATACAAAACACCCTTCCACCTTTTTGTGATTCATTTCACAAATTCGTTTGTTTTCCGTTTTGTTTTTCCTCGTGCGTGGTGTCGCATTGCTAGACGATCGTCTGTCACATCTCGAAGGCGTCTGTGCACGTGTGGGCGCGGCCGTTTAAACACGGGGCGAATTTTGATCTTCTTTCAACTGTCAGCCAGCTCAGCGTCGAATTCTCTCTGTCTGTCTGTTCCTCTGTCTGTCTCTGTTCCTACAGCTGTCTCCGCCACGCTGCCGACACACAACGAGACACCAGGTCGCTGACAGGATCTATCCGAGGCATTTCTACCATGTGCTGTTGCTTTGGCTAAGTTTAGAGTTTGAACGTTTTGATTTGGACATGTTAACACAGTCAGTTGACGACGTCTTGTTGAACTGTTTCTGTATATCCCTCTGAATTAGATCTCCCTCAAGCAAAAATCACGTGTTAAAGTTAAGCACACAAACGTAAAGGAACAAAGCCACTCATAAAACGATCAAAGAACCGCAGGCTTTCGACCTCAGCAGGTTATAGGGTTCAATTCAGGAGACAGTATCTGCCTGACCTTTTAATGCAGTCATTTAAAACTCTAAATGTAAGTGTGTGTTGTCTTCTCTTTTGCAGTCCAGGATTTTAACCCTTTTTGTTTAAGAGCATTATTGCGTGTTAAGTTAATCCAGAGATTTTTTCTTTTTTACAGACTTTTAAAATTATAATAATAATAAATTATATTTTTATCGCGCTTTTCTGGGACTCAAAGTCGCTTTACAATATAAGGGAGGATTGGGGTGGGGGGAGTACAAACAAAGCACCAACAAAGACGATCAACGGGCATGGGTTGATGGGGGGGGGGGGGGGGGGGCTATGAGTAGACAGAGAAGAAGAGATGAGTTTTGAAGCTGGACTGGAATACTGTGAAGGACTCAGACTCACGGAGATCTTGGGGGAGAGAATATCAAGAAGGAGCGGCAACAGAAAAGGCTCTGTGTCCGAAGCTGCAGAGTTTGGACTTGGGGGGTGGATCTGACTGACCGTGGGGGTTGGTAGGGGGTGAGAAGATCAGTGAAATGGGGGGGCCAGATGGTGGAGTGCTTTTTAGGTGAGGACCAGTATTTTTTGTAGTTGATGCGGTGAGAGACGGGAAGCCAGTGAAGTTCTTTGACGACTGGGGTGATGTGGTGCCATGATTTGGAGCACAATAATGTATGACTTGACAAGATTTGTGCGATGCAGATAAACATATTTATGGCTGTTGTAGAATGAGGTGGGGGGAAGAAAAATAAATTACAAGATCTTAATCTCCTGCGGAAAACCCAAAGAGACTATAAATGCATGCAGATGCAGATATATGCCATGGAAGGCAGAGATTTAGCATTTTTACAGCATTATTTATGGGTAATGTGTTCCTAATTGGAACAAAGATCACACAAACAAGAAAAAAATAGAAGCTATCGACCTCCTCTATGGTCGGCTTCATAATTATTCATTTGACAAAAAATATATCAATATTTGCAAATGGCACACGTAGCGCTTGTTCAGTCAGGTATAGGCGAGGATAATTAGTATGCGGGTGATGGCAGAGTGCTGAAATGTGTCTGCCGCTGTGCTTTATCAATACACCAGGATGGATGTGCTCTGTCTGCGTGGGGCTCCACTCGTCTGATTTGGATGTTTATTGGAGCCTACACCCATCCGGACCGGAGAGCTATCGGACGACTTTAATGATAACTCATCAGGCTGTGCGCATTTCTTCTTCCTACTTTATCAAATCTAAAGAGCTGTATTGAAGGAAGATCCTTATCCAAATTTTGGCTCATGTTTAAAGTCCAGCTTTAGATGCACTAAGCATAAGGGTTTATCCAGACAAGTTGAATAGGAAGGTATGGAAAACATGCATTTGCAGTATTTTCGAGGTTTCTTTGCATTTTTAAACTAGTTTGAGAAGATTTGTACCTGAATTTTATGTTCTCACGCACTCAATAATTGGTGCTTTTTCTTCTTTTAGACAATGTCAAATACATGTGAACAGAAAAATATGGAGGAAACACACAACAGTACATGTGCAGGTACTTATGCATCGCAGTCCCTTTAAGAAAAACTAAAATAACTCAAATACAACGCATAATGTTTGTACTGCAGTGCTGTAATGTATTGAAGAACATTTAGTAAGCTATTGTACTTAAGTAAGATTGTTGGGTACTATAGGACTTTACTTAAAGGTGGGGTAGGTAAGTTTCAGAAACCGGCTCGAGTGCAGTGAAATTTGAAAGTACACAGCCGAAAAGAATCCGCCCCTTCCTTCAGACTTCCTTACAGAGCACCTCCTCCAACACACATGAACGCGCACATGACTTAGGTTGGCTATATAGTTCCGGGGAATTGTAAACCATACAAAACAGATAATTACCTGTCCAAGAGAAAAAGAGCGACCACGGCGTCAGATTTCAACTCGGTGTGTTCCATCAGTAGTCGCCATCGTTGAAAAGCAACTCCGATATTGACTCTGGTTTGACTTCTCCTAGTTTCCACTTTCTTTTTGTTCTTAATTTGCTCCGTTACATTTTTTCTTTTGCGACTAGGAGACGATGTTGAACCTAAATCTGCCATGGTGAAAGTGGCCGCCTGTTGCTGGCGAGTCATTGAAGTACTGGTGCAATGCACGCCCAATGACGGCACGCCCAATGAGGGCACGCCCAATGAGGGCACGAAATACATTTGTGTGTGCACGAGATGGAAGGCTGACAGACAGGGCGGCAATCTTATCCGTTTAGCCGGGCCTGCTAAAATGATTGGTCGTGCTTTTTACAGTATTACAGCTTCCACAGATGACATTTTTTAATGGATTTTTTGTCAAAGCACTTCAGATATTCATTGCTATCGGGATGTTAAGAGCATTCCATGGAATATAACAAAAAGTGTATCTCGAGCCGGTTTCTGAAACTTACCTACCCACCTTTAAGCATTTCCATTGTATGCTACTTTAAACTTCTACTCCATAGAATTTACTACATTTATTTTGTTATTAGTTAATTTACATATTGAGATTATAAACTAATAGAAAATATAAATAAACCAATACATAAACTATGATGGTTGGTTAAGTTAAAGTATTGGCATGAAAATATACTTACCAATTACTTATTGTGTGTTACTGGATTATAAATATTAATGCATGAATGTGTTCATCTCAATATCTTAAGTTTCTTCAGGACTTGAAACAGAGTATTTTCACAGTGTAGTAATTCTACTTTTTCAATATCTGAGTACTCATTTCACCTCCGGTAAACTGTTATGTCAAATATTATCACACTTTGATTTCTGAATATATATTTCTTATGTAACTTAGGTTTCAAATGTTTTAATGAACACTTTTTTCTTTAGTTTTAAAAGTCCATGGCTGTTGAGCAGTATATGAGCTATATGATAATGAGCTCAACATATGCAGAGTTCACCACCTCGGCTGTGAATGAAGACTGACACACCTCCATTAAACGTCCTCTGAGCAACAAACTTAAATCATCATCGTGGGCCAGAACGTCAGACCTGCATCGTCAGCAGACACTAACAGCCCGCAGCAGCCATTGTATCATTACGCACCGTTAAATCCCGCCAGTCATAACAGCTCCTGATTGATCCCTCGGGAACGGCTGTAATTTATTATTTGACGTGTGTTTTACTGCATGTTTGAACCGATGTGTAAAAGCTGCTGGAATTGAAGAAATTGCTCTGTGTGAGACTCTTTTGAGAGCTCACAACTCGAGCTGGAGGACAGATTAAGGGACACTGTGGAGTTTTAGACCGCTGGAGGCACAGCATGACCAAACTCTGATTCCCAGAATTGTTTGTAACCTGCGTTCTGCCAGCAAGAGCATGAGTCAAGTCAAATTGCCCATTAAAATGACACAGCAACAGAATAATTCACTTTTACAGCTGTGTTTTTTACAAGAATGAGAACTAATACAGGCCGTCAAAAGTACATTTAGTCAATTTTGAGGTACTTTACATGAGATTATTATTTGTGTGCTATAAATCCACTCCACTCAATTTGGAGGCAAATATATCGTACTTTCACTCCACTATAGCCTATTTATTTGACAACATTAGTTAGTATGAAGGTTCATATAATTATTGAAAATGTTAAATTAGCTATTTATTATTGAGATTTTATTATGGAGTTAGATACCCGGCAGTATAACAACTGAATAC
>NW_027263057.1:52500-175264 GCF_902827115.2 Pseudochaenichthys georgianus | reverse complement strand
TTCTTCAGGACTTGAAACAGAGTATTTTCACAGTGTAGTAATTCTACTTTTTCAATATCTGAGTACTCATTTCACCTCCGGTAAACTGTTATGTCAAATATTATCACACTTTGATTTCTGAATATATATTTCTTATGTAACTTAGGTTTCAAATGTTTTAATGAACACTTTTTTCTTTAGTTTTAAAAGTCCATGGCTGTTGAGCAGTATATGAGCTATATGATAATGAGCTCAACATATGCAGAGTTCACCACCTCGGCTGTGAATGAAGACTGACACACCTCCATTAAACGTCCTCTGAGCAACAAACTTAAATCATCATCGTGGGCCAGAACGTCAGACCTGCATCGTCAGCAGACACTAACAGCCCGCAGCAGCCATTGTATCATTACGCACCGTTAAATCCCGCCAGTCATAACAGCTCCTGATTGATCCCTCGGGAACGGCTGTAATTTATTATTTGACGTGTGTTTTACTGCATGTTTGAACCGATGTGTAAAAGCTGCTGGAATTGAAGAAATTGCTCTGTGTGAGACTCTTTTGAGAGCTCACAACTCGAGCTGGAGGACAGATTAAGGGACACTGTGGAGTTTTAGACCGCTGGAGGCACAGCATGACCAAACTCTGATTCCCAGAATTGTTTGTAACCTGCGTTCTGCCAGCAAGAGCATGAGTCAAGTCAAATTGCCCATTAAAATGACACAGCAACAGAATAATTCACTTTTACAGCTGTGTTTTTTACAAGAATGAGAACTAATACAGGCCGTCAAAAGTACATTTAGTCAATTTTGAGGTACTTTACATGAGATTATTATTTGTGTGCTATAAATCCACTCCACTCAATTTGGAGGCAAATATATCGTACTTTCACTCCACTATAGCCTATTTATTTGACAACATTAGTTAGTATGAAGGTTCATATAATTATTGAAAATGTTAAATTAGCTATTTATTATTGAGATTTTATTATGGAGTTAGATACCCGGCAGTATAACAACTGAATACAATTAAACAGCCTTTACCAGTTGTCAAATTAAAATGATGAACAACTTCCTATAATCCAGTGATATTATATACACTGAACAAAAATATAAATGCAACACTTTTGTTTTTGCTCCCATTTTTCATGAGATGAACTCAAAGATCTAAAACATTTTCTACACAAAATAACCATTTCTCTCAAATATTGTTCATTAATCTGAAAAATCTGTGATAGTGAGCACTTCTCCTTTGCCGAGATAATCCATCCCACCTCACAGGTGTGGCATATCAAGATGCTGATTAGACAGCATGATTATTGCACAGGTGTGCCTTAGGCTGGCCACAATAAAAGGCCACTCTGAAACGTGCAGTTTTATCACACAGCACAATGCCACAGATGTCGCAAGTTTTGAGGGAGCGTGCAATTGGCATGCTGACAGCAGGAATGTCCACCAGAGCTGTTGCCCGTGAATTGAATGTTCATTTCTCTACCATAAGCCGTCTCCAAAGGCGTTTCAGAGAATTTGGCAGTACATCCAACCGGCCTCACAACCGCAGACCACGTGTAACCACACCAGCCCAGGACCTCCACATCCAGCATGTTCACCTCCAAGATGGTCTGAGACCAGCCACTCGGAACGCTGCTGCAACAATCGGTTTGCATAACCAAAGAATTTCTGCACAAACTGTCAGAAACCGTCTCAGGGAAACTCATCTGCATGCTCGTCGTCCTCATCGGGGTCTCGACCTGACTCCGGTTCGTCGTCGTAACCGACTTGAGTGGACTCACATTCGATGGCATCTGGCACGTTGGAGAGGTGTTCTCTTCAAGGATGAATCCCGGTTTTCACTGTTCAGGGCAGATGGCAGACAGCGTGTGTGGCGTCGTGTGGGTGAGCGGTTTTCTGATGTCAATGTTGTGAATCGAGTGGCCCATGGTGGTGGTGGGGTTATGGTATGGGCAGGCGTATGTTATGGACGGCGAACACAGGTGCATTTTATTGATGGCATTGTGAATGCACAGAGATACCGTGACGAGATCTTGAGGCCCATTGTTGTGCCATTCATCCACGACCATCACCTCATGTTGCAGCATGATAATGCACGGCCCCATGTTGCAAGGATCTGTACACAATTCCTGGAGGCTGAAAACATCCCAGTTCTTGCATGGCCAGCATACTCACCGGACATGTCACCCATTGAGCATGTTTGGGATGCTCTGGATCGGCGTATACGACAGCATGTTCCAGTTCCTGCCAATATCCAGCAACTTGGCACAGCCATTGAAGAGGAGTGGACCAACATTCCACAGGCCACAATCAACAACCTGATCAACTCTATGTGAAGGAGATGTGTTGCACTGCGTGAGGCAAATGGTGGTCACACCAGATACTGACTGTTTTTCGGACCCCCCCAAACCCCCCCAATAAAGCAAAACTGCACGTTTCAGAGTGGCCTTTTATTGTGGCCAGCCTAAGGCACACCTGTGCAATAATAATGCTGTCTAATCAGCATCTTGATAGGCCACACCTGTGAGGTAGGATGGATTATCTCGGTAAAGGAGAAGTGCTCACTATCACAGATTTCTTCAGATTTGTGAACAATATTTGAGAGAAATGAGGTTAAAATGTTAACATAGGTTCAGGAGCATGGCCACGCCTAAAACTCCGCCTCGAACCACGGCCACCCCTATTTATATCCGGCAAAACTTCCGGCCACTGCTCGTCTCCATCCTTTCAAGGACTGACAGCCAGACTGTGACTCACGCCGCGCGTCGTCACGGTTCAAACAAGCTACACTCTACCACCAGAACATTCAACTTACCATGGATCCCGAACTGCTGATCAACTCACCAGAGTCAGACGAAGATCTCTTCGACATCGGCTACCCGCCATCCACGTTTCAGCAGTTGGATCTAAGCCAAGCATCCGAACGGAGCCGCGTGCGCTCGGCAATCAGTGTTCCACACACCAGCCGCCACAGCTCCCACTCAAGCTCCCCCAACGAGACACCTCCAACTCCAGACAGGTCCCAGGCTTCGTCTACTCCGCCAGCGAGGGCACACAACCGGGGCCACAACAGGCACAGCCAGCTCCAATCTCCCCACCACCGGCAGCCTGCCTCATTAGCAGCCCCCAGCCACTCGCAGCGGTGCACGCGACACGCCTCTCGGACGGAGCCGCGCTCCGAAACGGAGCCCGAACTACGGAGGTGGACAGTCACTCAACTCCAACGTTTCCTGAGAGAAAACGGCATCCACTTTCGCCGAAACGACAACAAGGCTAGACTGTTCAATCTCTACAAAGCCTACAGCAGCACAACGGCAAGAGCAACGACACACACAGCTCTTCCTGCTCCAGAGCCAACCACCGTGCGGCGCACGCACCACGGGTCGTGACGTCACAGGCCGCCGTCCTCCTCCACGGACACAGCCCGACTCACCAGCACCCCCTGGTGGGGGCCAGGTCGTATTGCCCTCTGTACCTGCTCACAGGCTTCACAAAAATCCCCTTGCACATACATCCCTTCATCCCTCCATCCCTTCTTCTTTCCTACCTTCAGCAATCCACAGCAACCCAGCTTCCGCTTACCTTCCTCCTCTAGCAGCTAACCCCGTAGCAACAGCGCCTCACCCAGTGAGCAGACGCCCCGGTCTCTCTCTCTCGACCCTCGCAGTGAGCAGACACTCCGGTCTCTCTCTCTCGACCCTCACAGAGAGCAGACGCTCCGCTCTCTCTCTCTCTCTCGACCCTCACAGAGAGCAGACGTTCCGCTCTCTCTCTCTCTCGACCCCCGCAGTGAGCAGAGGCTCCTGTCTCTCTCTCTCGACCCTCGCAGTGAGTAGACGTTCCGGTCTCTCTCTCTCTCGACCCTCGCAGTGAGCAGACACTCCGGTCTCTCTCTCTCGACCCTCACAGAGAGCAGACGCTCCGCTCTCTCTCTCTCTCGACCCTCGCAGTGAGTAGACGTTCCGGTCTCTCTCTCTCTCGACCCTCGCAGTGAGTAGACGTTCCGGTCTCTCTCTCTCTCTCGACCCTCGCAGTGAGTAGACGTTCCGGTCTCTCTCTCTCGACCCTCACAGAGAGCAGACGCTCCTGTCTCTCTCTCTCTCGACCCTCGCAGTGAGTAGACGTTCCGGTCTCTCTCTCTCTCGACCCTCGACAGTGAGCAGAGGCTCCGGTCTCTCTCTCTCTCGACCCCCGCAGTGAGTAGACGTTCCGGTCTCTCTCTCTCTCGACCCTCGCAGTGAGTAGACGTTCCGGTCTCTCTCTCTCTCGACCCTCGCAGTGAGTAGACGTTCCGGTTTCTCTCTCTCTCGACCCTCGCAGTGAGTAGACGTTCCGGTCTCTCTCTCTCGACCCTCGCAGTGAGCTAGACGTTCCGGTCTCTCTCTCTCTCGACCCTCGCAGTGAGCTAGACGTTCCGGTCTCTCTCTCTCTCGACCCTCGCAGTGAGTAGACGTTCCGGTCTCTCTCTCTCTCGACCCCTCGCAGTGAGCAGAGGCTCCTGTCTCTCTCTCTCGACCCCCGCAGTGAGCAGAGCTCCGGTCTCTCTCTCTCTCGACCCTCGCAGTGAGCAGACGTTCCGGTCTCTCTCTCTCTCGACCCTCGCAGTGAGTAGACGTTCCGGTCTCTCTCTCTCTCGACCCCCGCAGTGAGCAGAGGCTCCGGTCTCTCTCTCTCGACCCTCGCAGTGAGTAGACGTTCCGGTCTCTCTCTCTCTCTCGACCCTCCGCAGTGAGCAGACGTTCCGGTCTCTCTCTCTCGACCCTCGCAGTGAGTAGACGTTCCGGTCTCTCTCTCTCTCTGACCCTCGCAGTGAGTAGACGTTCGGTCTCTCTCTCTCTCGACCCTCGCAGTGAGTAGACGGTTCCGGTCTCTCTCTCTCTCGACCCCCGCAGTGAGCAGAGGCTCCGGTCTCTCTCTCTCGACCCTCGCAGTGAGCAGAGGCTCACGGTCTCTCTCTCTCTCGACCCTCGCAGTGAGAAGACTTGTTCCGGTCTCCTCGCCTCTCTCAGACCCTCGCAGTGAGTAGACGTTCCGGTCTCTCTCTCTCGTCGACCCTCGCAGTGAAGTAGACGTCCGGTCCTCTCTCCCTCTCGACCCCCGCAGTGAGTCAGACGTTCCGGTCCTCTCTCTCTCTCGCCCCCTCGCGTGAGTAGACGTTCCGGTCTCTCTCTCTCTCGTCTAACCCTCGCAGTGAGCAGGGCTTTGCTCCGCTCTCTCTCTCGACCCTCGCAGTGAGCAGAGCTCCGGTCTCTCTCTCTCGACCCTCGCAGTGAGCAGAGCTCCGGTCTCTCTCTCTCTCGACCCTCGCAGTGAGCAGAGCTCCGGTCTCTCTCTCTCGACCCTCGCAGTGAGCAGAGCTCCGGTCTCTCTCTCGACCCTCGCAGTGAGCAGAGCTCCGGTCTCTCTCTCTCGACCCTCGCAGTGAGCAGACTCCGGTCTCTCTCTCTCTCGACCCTCGCAGTGAGGACTCCGGTCTCTCTCTCTCTCGACCCTCGCAGTGAGCAGAGCTCCGGTCTCTCTCTCTCGACCCTCGCAGTGAGCAGACTCCGGTCTCTCTCTCTCTCGACCCTCGCAGTGAGCAGACTCCGGTCTCTCTCTCTCTCGACCCTCGCAGTGAGCAGACTCCGGTCTCTCTCTCTCTCGACCCTCGCAGTGAGCAGACTCCGGTCTCTCTCTCTCGACCCTCGCAGTGAGCAGACGTCCGGTCTCTCTCTCTCTCTGACACTCGCAGTGAGCTAGAGGCTCCGGTCTCTCTCTCTCTACCCTCGCAGTGAGCAGAGGCTCCGGTCTCTCTCTCTCGACCCTCGCAGTGAGTCAGAGGCTTCCGGTCTCTCTCTTCTCTCGACCCTCGCATGTGAGCAGAGGCTCCGGTCTCTCTCTCGACCCCCGCAGTGAGCAGAGGCTCCGGTCTCTCTCTCGACCCTCGCAGTGAGCAGAGGCTCCGGTCTCTCTCTCTCTCGACCCCCGCAGTGAGCAGAGGCTCCTGTCTCTCTCTCTCGACCCTCGCAGTGAGCAGACGTTCCGGTCTCTCTCTCTCTCGACCCTCGCAGTGAGTAGACGTTCCGGTCTCTCTCTCTCTCGACCCTCGCAGTGAGAGACGTTCCGGTCTCTCTCTTCTCGACCCCTCGCAGTGAGTAGAGCTTCCGGTCTCTCCTCTCTCGACCCTCGCAGTGAGTAGACGGTCCGGTCTCTCTCTCTCTCGACCCTCGCAGTGAGCAGACGTTCCGGTCTCTCTCTCTCTCGACCCTCGCAGTGAGTAGACGTTCCGGTCTCTCTCTCTCTCGACCCTCGCAGTGAGTAGGACGTTCCGGTCCTCTCTCTCTCTCGACCCTCGCAGTGAGTAGACGTTCCGGTCTCTCTCTCTCTCTCGACCCACGCAGTGAGTAGAGGCGTTCCTGTCTCTCTCTCTCGACCCCCGCAGTGAGCAGAGGCTCCGTCTCTCTCCTCTCGACCCTCGCAGTGAGCAGAGGCTCCGGTCTCTCTCTCTCGACCCTCGCAGTGAGCAGAGGGCTCCGGTCTCTCTCTCTCGACCCCCGCAGTGAGCAGAGGCTCCGGTCTCTCTCTCTCGACCCTCGCAGTGAGCAGAGGCTCCGGTCTCTCTCTCTCGACCCCCGCAGTGAGCAGAGGCTCCTGTCTCTCTCTCTCGACCCTCGCAGTGAGCAGAGGCTCCTGTCTCTCTCTCTCGACCCTCGCAGTGAGCAGAACATTCCGGTCTCTCTCTCTCGACCCTCGCAGTGAGCAGACGGTCCGGTCTCTCTCCTCTCTCGACCCTCGCAGGTGAGTAAACGTTCCGGTCTCTCTCTCTCTCTCGACCCTCGCAGGTGAGCAGACGTTCCGGTCTCTCTCTCTCTCTCTCGACCCTCGCAGTGAGCAGAGGCTCCGGTCTCTCTCTCTCTCTCTCTCTCTCGACCCTCGCAGTGAGCAGACGTTCCGGTCTCTCTCTCTCTCTCGACCCTCGCAGTGAGCAGACGTATACTAACACCTTAATCCCAGGTATCGTCTGGGGGGCCCGTAATCAGCCCACGCAGATCATGCCGGAGACGGAACCCCCACTCTGAGTCTCCCACTGCACGGACCACAGCTCGTCCTCCCAGATCATCTCTTCACCCCCCTCATATCATTCACATGTTACTTCAATAAACTTACAAACATCACCTTGTTGTGGCGTGGTTCCTGCTAGTGAAATGGTTATTTTGTGTATAGAAAATGTTTTAGATCTTTGAGTTCATCTCATGAAAAATGGGAGCAAAAACAAAAGTGTTGCATTTATATTTTTGTTCAGTGTGGCCTACATTATGTGGGAAATGGGTGTTCTGCAGTCCTCTTGCTTTTGGTACTTTTTTATATTTAGATGCTAATACTTTAACAGAGTATTTCTACACTGAAGTACAAGATCCGAGTACCTCATCCCCAGGGGCGTTTCCTGGACCTGGAAACATAATTCGTGAGTGACCAAACCGTTTGAGACCCATTGAGATAACTTAGACTAAAGTTAACTATCTAAACACTCTCAGAGTCCTTTGCTCACCTGAGCCTCTCAGTCTGAGAGGAAAGGACTCTCCTCCAGCTTGTTGTGGAACAAACAGCTCCTTACTGTATGTCCGTTAGTGCAGCTACTGTAGCTAACCAGATGCTAACAACACGGTCCCTGCTGGCACCGGTGCTGGCCTCTGTTGCATTCACCGAACACGGGAAATTACAATCCTGCCGTCCTCTCTAGTGTCATGACGAGGTTCAGGTAAAGCACGGTTAGTGTATTATATTATTGGGGGAGAGTTGTCTGGGGCTACAGAAAAAACATACGGGGCTTTAGGCGATGCCACTGCTCATATCCCCTGACAAATACTTTCAATGCAGAAATACACAAGCTGTGATCATGAATGTTGCTATTATGTTCATTTTCGGAGTCAAAATGTAAAGTGCGCAGAATAATTTTTTTATATTCAAGTCGAGTTTTGAATGTGTCATGTCTCGAAAAGTCGTCCAAGTCTAAAAGCTTATTTTTCTTTCCTTTATTTTTCTGACTTCCTCTGAAAAACTCATTGGTGGCAGGGTGAGTATTGCAAAATCGGAGTGCAAAGTCATTAAGGGACGTGTTGTTAGGGTTTCTTTTATGTGCACTTTTAAATTGCTTGACTTCGATTCTGCACCTTATCCTGTCTCCATTTTCCGTCCTTTAAAAACTCCTTTTGTATGTTAGTAATAGTGCTTATTACCCAATTGCAATTTGCAGGAAACACAATCGCTGCCTGGATTGTGGTAACGGACGGTCTCTTTTCAGATGAATTAAGCGCTATTATGCGAGTACTTGTGACTTTCCACTCCATTTGGATCTCATAATAGTGGGGCTTAATAACAGAAACAATTCTCTGTATAATGAACAATTCTAACAGCACCGCAAACTCCAGCCTCCAAAGTTATACCACCCTTGAATCACAACCTCTTTAAAACAGTTTAACAAAAAATGAACAGGACTGATGTTCTAGACTGCCATCTGGTTCAGTACATACTGTAGGTAGCAGCTTATACATGCTTGATGGCAAGGTTTGCGTTAAGTGTCTTTAAAAGTACTACCTGGCTTTACTCTGCAGTGGCATCTTTAAAGAGGCCTATTATGCATTTCAAGCATTTCCCTCTCCTGTAGTGTATAGGTTTGTGTGCATGTCAATGGTCTGCAGAGGCTAAAATACTAATGTTCCCTCCAGATGGAAGTTTCTCTCCCACACACTCCTCCCACCTGCCCCAAACGCCTCCATTAGACTCCTTTGTTTACTTCCTTAAAACAATGACATCACTTTGCACTCAGGGTTCAATTGGCTATAGCGCTCCAACTCATTGTTTGTGATAGGCTAAGAGCCTGGACATCTCTAAGCGGTTGACCAATCAGAGCAGACTGGGCTCTGGTTTCAGACAGAGGTGAAAAGAGGTGCTGCAGCACATGCAGCATGAGAACAATGAAGAGCTTTTGAACATTAAAGCATGGAGACATGTCACAGTAGTAGAGGAACACATTACAAATATGAACCTGAAAATGAGCAGCGAACAGCCCCTTTAAAACCCCAAATAACATGTTTCTCAGTTTATCTCAGAAGTATATCATGAAGATGTGCCTGCGTCTTTCTTTTAGTTCAATAATAAATCCCAATTGCTCAGTGAAAGTGATGCACACATTGTTTTTGTCGTTATCATTTATTCATCCGGCAGCTGGGCTCTGTAAGACGCACAGAGCAGCACTTGTCTTTCCTGTCAGATTTATCTGCCCTCTTGTAATCTGAAATTCCACTTTCCCCAAAATCCCTCATCTCTCCGTGCACTCTTTTCACACCCAACCACTCTTGCTCTCCCCTGCACACAACACACACACACACACACACACACACACACACACACACACACACACACAAACACACACCACACACACACACACACACACACACACACACACACCACAACACACACACACACACACACACACACACACACACAACACACACACCACACACACACTCAATTGTATGCCAAGTTGTTAAATTGAGCTCTCCATCTGTTTCCCCGAACACAAAGAGGTAAACACAGCCTGGAAAAAAATAGCATTCATCTCTGCATCTATCTCTGATTCTCGGATCAAAGATGAGAATCCTTTGGAATAAAATCCACTCTCTCACACACACACACCACGCACACACACACACACACACACACACACACACACACACACACACACACACACACACACACAACACACACACAGCACACACACACACACACACAGCACACACACACACACACGACACACACACTACAACACACACACACCACACACACACAACACACACACACACCACACACACACACACAAACACACACCACACATACACACACACTCTATCTCGCTCTTCCTATCATCAACACAAATTGAATCTGTGGTCCTGACAGGGCAGAGGACAGGAAGGACGAATACAAATCACCTCATTACACACACCCTAACACATCCCTCTCGCACACACACACACATGAACAGACAGACACATACAAACAAACAGGTCACTCACATGCATTAGAATGGAAATAGAAGAAGGGTCGTGGTCAAATGGCATTCGGTTGTGTAAATGCTGACAGACGAGGGCAGGAGGCCCTTGAGATTCCGAGACGCAGTTTAGCGGGAATAACGGACGGACAGACTGAGCAACAATGATGTGCACACTTGTGGTGGTTAGAATAATGATGATTATGATTACACTGATGAATGGTGAAGGTCACTGGGACAATGCGAGCGGTGAAAGTTGACGATAATGATGATGTCCTCACAATCGTTATCTCGTCCCTTCTTCTCAGTGATGAAGACCGTGATTTTTTTCGTTTTCGGCTGCACATGAATGTTTCCGATGGTGTCTGTGATAACTCCACGGTTGACTGACGACTTCCCGCAGCCGTGCAACCGTGACTGCAATTTAGAGTCCAAGGTGCAGCTGAAGAGATTATTGATCACAGCAAAGCGGTTGGATGTTATCCTAACAAGATCTGCCAGACTCTCCTGCTGTTCATTTTTTGTTAAGAATCTTAATTTGTCAACAGCTTTGATAGACAATGGAGTCTGGCAGGTTTCAGGGTTAACACATTTGGTTCTTTTAATCAATTCCACTGGATGAATGTTAGTCGGAATGGAAATAATCCGTTATCTTATTAATAAGTGTGTTGTAAAAGGAAGTTTAACCTTCACTAGTTGACATTTTGGCCACATGGGGGCGCGACAGAAATAAGTTATGAGATCAATGCTGATTTTGTCCACTTTTTGGCCAAAGTAAACCCAATTTTCTCGTAAAGCTCTTCAGCTTGTTTTTGGTCTCCACCGACCCATTGACCTTGTGTGATGCGGTTTGAAACAAGTCTATGATAATCCGGACCCAAATTCATACAATTCGCCTGTAAAACAAACCAAGCACACATTGGCAATAGCCGTATATGTGACCAGAGCTACTCTTATGCTTTCACCACTTCATGCATTTGAGGGGACAAATTGAAACAAACTGGGTCCAAACATACAGGAATCTGCAATATCCTACGAGTGTTCTTTTTAAATCATAGAATATAACTTCCTCATAGAAAACTGGAGATGTTGCTTCAGTGTCCTGATTGATATAGACACAGCTCTCAAAAATTGTAGTGAAAAGTGAAAAAGCAGCATCAAGACCGCTGAGATGCCCTTGAGCAAAATCCTTATCCTGCCTTCTGCACATCACTCAGTTTAATCAGATGATATACTGTGTTTGTACTGGGAAGCTTCCAGGTGTGAATGTGTGTAACAATATTCATTTGAGAGAATGTATTCTGTAATTTGGGGGAACCTCAACACTGAAACACAGCTGCTAACCTGCTGCTAACACTCTGGGGTGCTCCTCCCTAGCTCACTGGAGTATAATCAACAACATGTGATGAACTGCATTTCATACCACGCCACTAACCTGATGGTTATTTTAGGAAAGAAAATAGTGCTAATGGGCAAGATATTATACATCGGACTGTAATGTTCTACAGGGTAAACATAATGCCAAAGGCGGTAACATCGTCTCTTAATACGCAAAGAAGTTAAAAGGGGCAATATTTTTCTTTTTTGGGTTCTCCCTGTCATGGCGTGTGTTATATCGTTTTTGCTGCATGTGAATAGTCTGCAAAGGCTAGAATCCCAAAGTTCCCTCCAGAGGGGAGTTTCTCCCACACACTCCCCCCCTGCCTGAAACGCCTTGTTTACTTCTGTAACATAATGACAGCTAGCTAACCAATCAGAACTGACTGGGCTCTGGTTTCAGACAGAGGGTGAAAAGAGGTGCTGCAGCACAGGCATGAGAGAAATAAAGAACTGTTTGAACATTAAAAGAATGGAGACATGTCACAGTGGAGACAGAACATAAAACCCGGGAGGAAGTTCGCATTTGACCACTTCCGGTTCCTCGACAAAAAGCAATGCAATTTCTCCATAGGATTTTGGAGAATAGCTGGATATTAGGTCTGTGGTTGACCCACGTTTAAGAGATGGATCACGTTTTGTTCTACGACATTAAACACATCAGCAGTGACCCCACTGGTGATTTCTGAAGAGTTTACGTGTCTGAAAAACTATGGTTTGTACCAAGTGGCTGAATAGGACTACAGAAGTTGTCAAGGCCGTTTTACGTCATTACGCCGAACACGTAAACACTTCTCTAAGTTTGTTTCCCCCCGTGTTCTGCTTGAAAGGCAAGTACCTGCTAACTGTTAAAACAATTTGTACCATTTAGAATCTGTAGTTTTGAATATGGATCTTAAGTTGGCGTGACGTTGAAGCAGCAACCCTGCTGTAGTTAGTTTATAGCATAACGTTAGCATTTTGCTTCTGGCGACTAGATTTATGATTCAAAATTATAAAGGGTAGACCATGTGGAGAGTATCCGGCTGACAAAACGTGATCCGTCTCTTAAATGTGTCTCAACCACAGGACCTTATTTCCAGCTATTTTCCAAAATCCTATGGGGAAATTGCATTGCGTTTTTGTCGAAGGAACCGGAAGGACTTTACTTCCGGGTTTTAGGACGTGGCACTCTATTGGGCCCCTTTAATCTTGCTGGACATTGAGCTCTCTGTTTTCTGCCACAAAAGCCTGCCGTCCTTGGGTGGCTGTAACCCTTACACACTTTGAACAGCTCACAATTTCTCATTAAGGGGAAATAAAATCATATTTTCTGCACCTTCTCTCTTTCTCCCACACACACAGTCACGCAACACAAAATACACTTAGTGTCAGGAACATTTCCCAAAAGAAATAACGAGAAATCACATGATAAATATCCTGTTCACCCTAGAGCAGGCATGTGTGCACTTGCACGCCTGCTTGCAAACCTTGTGAGCATTCTTTAGGTGTTAAGTTTGTTCCTTAGATTTGCTGCATGTCACTTTCTGTCTGGACTGTTAAAGCAATGTTTTGTAATTCTGCTGACATCATTCTCATCTTGCAGCAAAGGTTCACTGAGAGTGAAAGCAGGATGGAAAACAGACAGAGTAAAAATAGGAAGGAGGAAACTTTTTTTACCTTTTTTTTTGGCAGATGGAGGGACTTCTCCCAACCAGCAAGAGCCATTCAGTGTCGACGCACTTTTCACATCACTATCAAAAAGAGAAGAAAGGGGGAGACAGAGAGTGGTTAGAAGGGCAAAGGTGGAGACATTTGTGAAAATCATTTTGCAGCATCACAGTCTGACAGTCTGCCACATTAAGAAACCCCAGCACAGGGACAGCTGGGCGGCATAACAAAAATAAAAACCCAGCAGTGTAGATTAAGGTTTGGGCTCAGCTTTTTCCATCCTTATTTTAGTGAAACTTAAAATTGATTTATATAACACAATTAATAGGGACACCTAAAAGCTCTACAGTATGTGTGTACAGAGTGGGAGGAGAGATGGACTGAGAAACGGGACGCAGACGAGGATAAAATTAGAAATAGTTGGAATAAGGGCTGTGTGAAGGGAAAACAGAGGGGGATTCCCATTAGAGAGATGGATGAAGGGACTGCTGAGGATGACAGCAACATCTGACAGCTGGCAATGATGATGGACAGAGAGAGGGAGACGGAGAGAAAGAGCTCCTATTTCCAAGGCTAATGTGAGCCTCTGCCTCACAGGAAAAAACAATTTCATACTGAGAGTTTGCAACCTTCTCTGTGCTCTCTGTCACATAACTAAGTGTCAAGTAGACCTCTGTGGATGGACTAGACGAAGCAATAGGAGTACGCCCGAAATATCAACCAGCAAAGAAGACCTCTGGATACTGTAAAGGGTTTCAGGATAAATGGACAGGTTTCTTTTAGTTTAAAACTCCATACCCAGCCAACAACAAAAAGCCTGAATAATTGTTTTGTATCTGCAAATGACTGCACAATATCATGCATTTAGGTAGGCTACAAATAAAAATGTTATGGAATTGACTGTCATTCTTACCCTATTACTTAGATGGCTTGGATAAAGACATATAGGCGTAATCAGAGGTTTATATAGTGTAAAGGGAGATGTTGTGCTTCAGAGTAATTATTGTGAACATTCCTAAACGTCTGATAAGTCACTGTAGCTGAATGAGGTGCCACAGAGGTGATTTAGCCTGCACTGAAGAAAGTGTTGCAATATTAATTCATATTTATTAGTGAGTAGCCTAATGTAGTCTAATATCTTATATTAAAAAGTTGTCTTTTTACTTTATAAATCATGCAGAGTTATATATTTCTTCAGTTTTTACTTGACGTTATAATGAGAAATGTAAACGTGAGGTGCATCAAATAAGAATATAATTAGGAGAATAAGTAGAAGTAAGTAAATAGATAATAAGTAAAAAGGTAATCAAAACTAATTGCGTATCTAACAAATATTTAATCTGAAATATGAAACTGTTTTTCATTTGTTTTCTTTATTTACTTTTTGTGATGTTATATGACTTTATATGTCTAGCCCTGATGTGAAGTTTTTTTGAATACAAAATGTATGATGTTCATAGTATGTTCTTGATTAAAAAACTAACAAAAAATACCACAAAAAAACGTTGCTTTGAAAATGTGCGCAGTTGGATATGAACGTCATTACGTCAGAGTTTATTCATTGCTGTTAACATCAAAGTCATCACTGCGGTGGGCGCACTTTAGGCCGAACTGTTGGAGCTTACACTTTTGAAAAACTGGACTATGAAAGCAAAAAAGAAATGTTGGCGATAGTTAGGACTTACGTGACCCACGACAGGGACGGAGAAGTGTACTTTCTTTCCAAATGGACTGGTACAATAGATTATATTGACTCTGTGGCTATGCTAACGTTATCTTGCAGTCAGCAAATGCATTGATGATGTCCCAGCCTGGTTTTTTCAACAACAGCCATCTACATATTGGTGAGTTTGTAAATATTTTATATTTCTGATATTCAGCTTCATATTGAATCGAACTGTTTTGTGATATAGTATTGTAATTTTATGACGCATATTTAATAATAATTGTTCGCAGTATTATGCTTTAGAATTGACCGATGTTCCTTAAACGCCTCATCATGCAAGTGACGTTACCGTTACAAATACAACAACAAAAGGCTACTATTCAAAACCAAAACCATTCATATAAAAAGGTACACGTTTTATATTTAATTATGCTTGCTGTGTGTGTGTATATATATATATATTAGGGCTGTCAGTCGATTAAAATATTTAATCGCGATTAATCGCATGATTGTCCATAGTTAATCGCAAATGAATCACACATTTTGTATCTGTTCTAAATGTACCTTAGAGGAATATTTTTCAGTTTGTAATACTCTTATCAACATATGAGTGGACAAATATGCTTTATGCAAATGTTATTATCATTTGAACAATGACAAATATGCTCATGAATATTAAACAACAACCTCTGAACATTACAAATATTCGCCTCAATTCAACCTGGAACCTTTCTCATTCAATAATACAATACAATACAAAGTGTGTGTATGTGTGTGTGTGTGTGTGTGTGTGTGTGTGTGTGTGTGTGTGTGTGTGTGTGTGTGTGTGTGTGTGTGTGTGTGTGTGTGTGTGTGTGTGTGTGTGTGTGATGGATCGTTGGAGCTATGTGCAACTCAAGGCATATGCTCGAACGGGAGCTGCCTGGACGCTGCAATCATGTTGCGCGAACTATCCATGCTGAGTGTGCTGACTTTTCATACAATGTCCCACTGTCTGGCTTCCTGCATCAAGTCAAGTGCTCGGCGCAGTTGTCGGCAAAATGTCGCTCCTCTGTTTTCATTGAAACAGCTCCTTATATCCGTTAGCGCAGCTAGCTAGCACCAGATGCTAACAACAACAATACACCACACGTAAGGTTAGGGGTGGGCGATATGACGATATATATCGTCGTGACGATTATTAGGTCTCCACGATATGCTTTTTTTAGAGATATCGTAACTATCGTGATAAAAAAAAAAAAAACGATCAAAAAACTATAAAAAAAAAAAACTGATGTGAAAGACATGCTCTCACCCCCTAAACGCACCAGGAGCGTCTGCGCCGCGCTGCGGCTGCGCTGCGGCTGCGCTGCGGCTGCGCTGCGGCTGCGCTGCGGCTGCGGCTGCGCTGCGGCTGCGGCTGCGCTGCGGCTGCGGCTGCGCTGCGGCTGCGGCTGCGCTGCGGCTGCGCTGCGGCTGCGCTGCGGCTGCGCCACGCTGCGACCTCCTCCTGCGACCTAACACACCAGGCGCGTTTCAAAACGTTGCGGAAGCGTAGCGTCGTGTGTGCAGCCTCGCAGTTGTTGTTGATTTTGGAATATTTCCTGGACATTTGTACTTCTACAAGTAAGTAGGCTACGTAGTTAAATGGTTTATGTTTGTGTCTGTTTAAATCGTGTTTATTGTTGTTATTTCCTATGTTGTTGTGTTGTAGACTACAGACACAGTTAATAATAATTGTAATATTCCAGTTATAAACGACATGAATCAAAGATGTGTTGCTGTATTTTAGTGGTAAAAAAATATGCATTCATCATCATAATTATTCTATATATATATAATTTACAGTGCCTGTAAACCGGAGGAGAACGCTGGCATGTATTCTCCTACTTGAAAGACGGTGGTGGGGGGGAGGAGAAGGAGCCGGTTTTGGGTGCACCCGGTGCACCCCCTCAACCAGCAAAGCAGACAGCAAGGTGATTTTCATCACTTCCTGCCTGCGCCGCGTCAAAAATAGGATTCATCCTATATTTTAGAAATTCCTTGCGGCGAGGAGCTTCTGGGACGCTTCGAGCCTAGAGTGGCCGCGATCTTTGCGAACGCCGCGGCGCGGCCGTAACGCAGCGCAGACGCTCCTGGTGCATTTAGGGGGTAAAGCTGTCTAGTCAGGATTCAGACAATATTGCACTTCATTTATTGTCTTGGTTGATTCTGCTGGCTTATATTTTATTTTATTTGCGTGCATATGAAACGCTAACCATTCCCATTGAGATCATTAAAACTGTAATTTGAACGGCGATCAAGCCTGAAGCCACAGAGACGAACACGATCCCCTGTCCGGCTAGGGTTAGGGTTAGCCAACACACTCTCACTCCATAATCGTCCAGGAGCGACGTTTGGTCAGTGTCCGTGGCGTGCAGTTGTGACGCTATAGGCTCCTTCAGCTTCATAAAGGGACGCAAATAGCTTTCAACTGATTGCAATGTATTCCCATCTGCGGCGGGATTTGACGCTCATGGAAGCACGGCATTCGTTTGTGTCGGCTGCCCTTAAAGGCAATGTGAGCGTCCATTCCCATTGGATAACGGAGAATTGTACACCCGGAAGTAAGTATTCCTCTTACTGTCGATTGATTTTACAGTGATATCTGCACTACTCATCGACTAAAAACACCAGATTATCCTTGTTAATTACACAACATTGATTGGTTTAAATTGTGTGCAATGCTTTTGTATTTTTCCCCTTCGATTCGGAGAAACACGTATTTTTTCGGAGTAAATGGCAGAAGACACTACACTACCCAGAATCCCCAGCTATCGTTTGGACTACACCATGTGCTCTGTTTGACAAGGCAAGGCAAGGCAAGGCAATTTTATTTATATAGCACTTTTCAACAGCAAGGCAATTTAAAGTGCTTTACAAAAAAAAAAAAAAAAAGACATTAAGCATTAAAAAAGAAAAGCTAATAAAATAAACATTAAGGAAAAATACATGGATAAAAGTTACAGTGCAGTCTAAAATATGAATAGTTCAATTAAACATTACAAGAAAAAGTACATGAATAAAGTTACAGTGCAGTTTAAGATATGAATAGTTCAATTAAAAGCAGCGACAAAAAGAAAAGTCTTCAGCCTGGATTTAAAAGTAGTAAGAGTTGCAGCGGACCTGCAGGTTTCTGGGAGTTTGTTCCAGATATTTGGAGCATAATAACTGAACGCTGCTTCTCCATGTTTAGTTCTGACTCTGGGGACAGAAAGCTGACCAGTCCCTGAAGACCTGAGAGATCTGGATGGTTCATAGTTTAGCAGGAGGTCAGTAATGTATTTTGGGCCTAAACCATTCAGTGCTTTATAAACCAGCAGCAATATTTTGAAATCTATTCTTTGACACACAGGAAGCCAGTGTAAAGACTTCAGAACAGGAGTGATGTGATCCACTTTCTTAGTGTTAGTGAGGACTCGAGCAGCGGCGTTCTGAATCAGCTGCAGCTTTCTAATAGATGTTTTAGTGAGACCTGTGAAGACACCATTGCAGTAGTCGAGTCTACTGAAGATAAAGGCATGGACACGTTTTTCCAAATCCTGCTGTGACATTAGTCTTTTAATCCTAGATATGTTCTTTAGGTGATAGTAGGCTGATTTAGTAACTGTTTTAATGTGACTGTTGAAACTCAGGTCAGAGTCCATGACTACACCTAGATTTCTGGCTTTATCTGTTGGTTTGAACATTGCAGACTGAAGCTCAGCGCTAACTTTTAAACGTTCTGCCTTGGCTCCAAAAACCATTACCTCAGTTTTATCTTTGTTTAATTGGAGAAAGTTCTGACACATCCAGTCATTGATTTGTTCAATGCACTTACTCAGTGTTTGAATTGGAGCATAGTCTCCTGGTGAAATTGTTACGTAAATTTGTGTGTCATCTGCAAAGCTATGGTAACTTATTTTGTTGTTCTTCATTATCTGAGCCAGTGGTAGCATGTAGACGTTAAAGAGAAGAGGCCCCAAGATGGAGCCTTGAGGAACCCCACATGTCATATTTGTCAACTCAGATGTGTATTTACCTATAGAAACAAAGTTGTTTCTATCCTTTAAGTAGGATTTAAACCAATTTACAACTGTTTCCGAAAGTCCCACCCAGTTTTCCAGTCGGTCTAGTAATATGCTGTGGTCAACAGTGTCAAACGCAGCACTGAGATCTAATAATACTAACACTGAAGTTCTGCCACTGTCTGTTTAAGTGGATGTCGTTAAAGACCTTTACAAGAGCAGTCTCAGTGCTGTGGTTTGGACGAAAGCCTGACTGGAACACATCGAAACAACTATTTAAATGCAAGAAATTACTCAACTGTTGAAAAACAACTCTTTCAATGATTTTACCTAGAAATGGCAGGTTTGATATGGGCCTGTAATTGTTCATTACTGAAGCATCTAGATTATTCTTTTTTAAGTGCGGTTTAATGACTGCAGTTTTCAGGGCCTGTGGAAAAATACCTGAGTGAAGAGATTTGTTTACTATATGAAGTAGTTCTGAGGCCATGCAGGGCAAAACATCTTTGAAAAATCCTGTTGGAATAATATCAAGGCAGCAGGAGGAGGATTTCAGAAGTTGTATAATGTCCTCTAGGTTTTTATCATTAATCTGATGGAATTGTGTCATGATGTCTGAATTGATGTTAAGTGGACACAGAGACAACACATTTGCTGTTCCTGATGCAGAGGCACGTCAGTGAAGAAGGCAAAATCATTGCACGCCCTGGTGGTTAGAAATTCAGAGGCTACTGACACTGGGGGGTTAGTTAGTCTGTCAACGGTAGCAAACAAGGCACGTGCGTTGTTTTTGTTTTTGGTAATGATGTCAGAGAAGAATGATTGTCGTGCGTTTTTCAATTCCAAATTATAAAGGCCAAGTTTCTCTTTATAGATGTCAAAGTGAACCTGGAGATTTGTTTTTTCGCCACCTGCGTTCAGCTTTTCGACATTCTCTTTTTTCTGTTTTAACGGTCATGGCCTTTCTCCATGGAGATATTTTCTTCCCAGTCACTTCCTTTACCTTAATTGGAGCAATGGCATCTATAACATTTTTAATTTTTGAATTAAAATGATCTACTAGCTCATTTACTGAGATGTTAGCAGGGGCAAGTGTGGAAGAAAAATTCTGAGTAAACATTTCCCTAGTATTTTCAGTTAAATATCGCTTTGTGGTTACCTCTTTTTGAACATTTTTGTGAACAGAAATAGAGCTCTCAAAGAAAACACAGGAATGGTCAGACAGTGCAACATCAGTCACCACAACCTTAGAGATATTCAGACCCCTTGAGATAATTAAGTCCAGAGTGTGCCCCTTATTGTGCGTGGGCTCCGTCACATGCTGAGTCAGTCCATAGCTATCAAGAACACAAAACAGTTCTTTAGCCCTTCTGTCCTGGGGGTTGTCAACATGGATGTTAAAATCACCAACAATGACTAGACGGTCAAAGTCAATACACACTATAGACAGCAGTTCAGTAAGGTCATCAAAAAAGCTTGCACAGTATTTGGGTGGCCTATAGATATTTAGGAACAGAGCTCGAGAGGAGCATTTCAGCTGAAGGGCCACATATTCAAAAGAATCAAAGTTTCCATAAGATGTCTTCCTGCATTGAAGGGAATCATTGAACAGAATAGCAACTCCACCCCCTTTCTTATGCATTCTTTCCTGACTCATAAAACTAAAGTTGGGAGGGGTTGATTAGATAAGAACAGCTGCACTGTTATTTTGTTCAATCCAAGTTTCTGTTAAAAACATAAAATCAAGATTGTGCTCAGTGATAAAATCATTGATTAAAAATGTTTTTCCTGCCAAAGACCTGACATTTAATAAAGCTAGTTTAAGTTCGTTAAACACACTATCAGTCATGTTTTTTGTAACAAGCTGTGGCTGACATGGAATCACTGCTAAATTAGATAAACTCACACAAACGTTTGAGTGCTTCCTGTATCTAAGATGATTCACCGCTCTTAATCTATTACCTATCAACACAGATATCGGCAAAGCTACTGGCAGGCAGGGCCCGGGCATGTCCTGGAAAGAGTTGAGAGTGCCATACGCCCTTGAGCCTGGACCCAGCAGATATCAGTTTGCAGATTGTTTTGGTTTGGATGATTGTGGTAGGCATGGTGATGAAGCCGGGGGAGATGGTGCGCATCTCTGCTTCGGTGATTTTGGTGGGCGTCGTTTAGGGGCGGGGGTAAAGGACATGCTGCCAGCCCTGCGTATCGCCTTAGTCTGGTCTTTGAAATCCAGGAAGGAATCGGTGCCAGCCCTCTGTATCTCCTTCTTGTGTTCCACGATCTCCAGGAGGGTGGGCGAGGGTGAAAGGGTGAACGGAGTATCCTCAAAGGCGTTGACAGGGGGGGGGGTGACGGGCGGTGGGGACTCCTCCGTGTGTTTCATAGGTCTCCCATAATCAGAACATTCCTCAGGCGGGTGCAGTGATACTTCTTCAGGGTTTTCTGCGCGATGTGTTGTGTCTATCTCCTGTTTTGATTCCTCTTGCCGCTTGTCCTTGGCAGAGGGAACAGATTGATGACGCAGGCAGTTGAATATGTTAGAGATAAACAATTTCACTCCTGACTTGTTCAGGCAAACTCCATTTGCCTTGAAAAGATGTCTGCGGTCCCAGAAAAAGTTAAAATTGTCAATAAAATGCACAGAATGGTCACTGCAGACAGTTGAAAGCCAGGTGTTCAGTGCAAACAATCTGCTGAATCTCTCCACTCCTCTTCTGACTGGCGGTAGAGGGCCACTGATGAACACCTCTGCATTTAGAGAGCTGGCAGTTTCCAACAGACATTTAAAGTCTTTTTTCAGCACTTCTGACTCTTGTTTCACAACATCATTTGTTCCAATGTGCAGAACCACATTCTTCACAGTGGGATGTTCAGCCCCAATATGCAGGATCTTCTCAGCCAAGTCAGAGACCGTATCCTTGGGAAAACAGAGTACTTTGGTGTTGTTCTTACTACACAGACCTTTTACATCTCTTACAGCAGAGTCACCCACAATCAGAGTTTCAGGCCCAGTCGCTAGCTTTCCCTCTAGCCTTTTGCTTTTGGAGTAGCTATTGGTCCTTACCCTGCTGTGTGAAGAGGACGGGTTATCCAGGTCATCAGAAAGAGATCTCCGGCTCTCGGTCAGCGGAGCGTATCTGTTCTGGATTGGCACACTTGGTGGTTTAAGAGGATTTTTTGTAATTCTCCCTTTAGCAGCTGTCCACGGCTGTTTAGGGGTTGAAGAGGCGCTCCTCCTGGGTGATAACAATGCAGGCCAGCCGGTCGCATCACATATTTCAGAGTGTTGGGCTCTGCCTGTTATCCGTCCTCCCAAATCCCATGGAAATGATTTACTCTTCGGCCTTGCACCCAGAGAGTTCCAGGGAGGACTACCACTTGTAGATTTATTACCCGGTACACAGCCCTCCTGTTCCTTGGAATCCTTGTAGCTGCTAACTAGCTGTGAGTTAGCATATCCTTTTCCATTATTTTGCAACACGGGTAAAGTGGTGTCATTCCCACAACATAGTCCATTCACTTCCACGTTAACTTCCAACCGTTGCATTTTCATTTCCAGCACAGCTATCTTCTGTAGAAGTTTGTGGAAGTCATCTGTAGAGAACGGAGGCATTTTTCTACCAACTAGCTTAAGCTAAATAGCATGCAGTAGCCTACCAGGCTTTAGCTGTTGCTAGGCCACGCTACTGTAAGACTGGGGTCGCCGTAAAAATGTTGAAATATGGCTGAAAACCTCCGTCTATTTACGAAGATGAACTGTCCCAGTGATAGGTTAATGTCCAGGAGCCGCTGCTCGAAGTTTTCAGAGAATAAGAATAGGAAAATCAGCATAAAAAGTAAGCAGAGGCAGGAGCAAGCAGAAAAGCGTCTGCAAACCCCGTGATAGTCCTCAAGCTCAGTGCTCAGTGCTCCGAGGGTTACGCCGAGCCTCGAACAGCACTTGAAATGGGATGGAACCACGGCAGACTGTCCAACACTGGATTTGAACGGCTGGGGGAGCGGGAGGGGAAGAGGCTCTCCGTGCGCGGCGCAGGGGGCTATGACAGCGGACGGAGAGCCTCTTCCCCTCCCGCTCCCCCAGCCTCACCTACTGATTTTAATTTCACCATATATCAAGCCCGATCGATTTCACAATGTCAGCGCACCTCATGTTGTAACTTTCAGTCCTAGTTGTTTGACACGCTAGTGCTAGTGCTACGAAAAGTTCATTTTTATACTGAGAAACTGTGCCTTGAAGCCATATCAAAATGTTTAAATTTGTTCATTCAGGGATTCATTTCAGAAATAAAACCAGCTTGAAATGCTATTTTGGTCTGTTACTCCTTTTTGTTTTAGTTTCTGTTACCTTAGGCTATAGGTGCTTGTACTGTTAAGTAACTTGAAAAATAACCATAATAACCGACATGAAAAAATATCGTGATATATATCGTCTATCGTGATACTGCTTGAAAAATATCGTGATAATATATTTTTCAATATCGCCCACCCCTAACGTAAGGTCTCTCTCTCGCTCACTTGCGCCACACATACACACACCCTCCCGGTCCTCCCGATGGCCAGTCGGTGCCTGCCGGTGAGCGTGGAAGTGTGGTCTGCCGCAAGCGGGCGGCAGGAGCGGGGCTGTCAGCATCAGCTTGAAGATGGTATTTTAAACTCGATGCGCTCTGAAACTACGGGGCGGCCGAGGACAAAAAATACACATGCGTTAATTGCGTTAAAATAATTATTGGCGTTTCTACAGCTACAGTTTTTTGTAAATGCACAATACTTTCTATACCAACAGATACTTTACTCTAAACTGATTCAACATGGACAGGCCAGATGTCATGGTTACTCAGCTAGGGGTGGACTGTCAGTTCATAAGAGGTTAGATAATAAACAATTTGTTGCAGGGCTTTTAAAAATGAATGTTGTTAAACTATGAAGTGTTCATTATATTATGTCCACCCCGCTAAGTCTATTAAACCAAGTCCTCATGATAATAAGGGTTATTTGATTCCCTTGCAGCACATTCCCAAATGCCAAGTGTATTTGCAGACCTATATTAGATTTGAAATGTATGAAATAATCTTCTCTGTGAAATAATCAGGTTATCTACATTTTGTCGGATAATTTGATGGAAATTGACTGAATGTTTTTTGTGGATGCAATATTCTGTCAAGGTGATTTTCTGCATCCTAACCTCTCTATGGTATAATTTGGCAAGCGAAGGTTGTCAGCATTGTAATTGAAAAAATCAGTCTTTGATTCAAAAGTGATACAAAACACAGGATTCTTCATGTAAATTACATTTGATAGTATTTTCCTGACATCGAAGTATCTGTTGTTTGTGCTGACAAGTCTAAGCTTCAGAAATGTGAAATATGTATGATGGTTAAGGAAATGATTTATCTTCATCTATCTATTCTCATATTTCATCAATCACAATCCCACAATCAATGTGCCTCTTAAGCTAGTCCCCCATAATTTAAATAAATGTATTCAATCCTAATTCAAAACATATGTTGAAATATGGAAATGAACCAGACTGTTACACAACAGAGCAAACAATAACACACACACACACACACACACACACACACACACACACACACACACACACGCACGCACGCACGCACGCACGCACACACACACACACTGAAGCTTGCTTTTTTATTTGCAAGTGAACCGTTAGTGCCTGAGGATGTAAAGATCGACAGAACCCACAGCGAGTCAGAGAGCCTGAATAAGGAAGAGAGGGATGCTGGGAAATAAGAGAAGGCCTGTGTGTAAAGGCAAAATAGCAAACGGTTGAATGGCCGTTGAATGTTACTGACAGCTGAAAGATAACACATGAAGCGATATTGTCAACACCCCCGAGCTCTCGTGCTTTGAGCTCTACTGCAGAGATCAGATTTTCAATCCAAACGTTTTTTAATCACTGCAGGCGATGAAGAAAAACTCTCTGCTCACAAACTGTACCGTGAAATGTGCAAGCAATTTTGTCTCAGAAAGGACATTTGGCTTTAGTCCACCTGGCTATTATCTCAAAAAACTTGCTGGAACAACGCAAATGTGAATCATTTATGTGAAGCAGCGTGAAGTGGAAGATGAGAAAGAAGAGGTCTAGTACCTTTTTAGTAGAAAAGAGAATGAACGGGAGGGTGAGGAGCCTGCAGCAAAACAATAGCTGCAAACTCAACCTCTGATGCATTACTGCTGGCAAATGAGCTAAACATAGAAACTACTACTGAGCAGTCACGCACACAAACTCACAGGCACACAAAGGCAGCACTATTAGCTAGTCCTGGTGCATCAGCAGTGCGCTTGCTGCTCTGGAGTGCCTTTGGCTGCACATGGAGAGAACAGCAGAGAGTAGCTGGGTGTTTATTGTTATCCGCACAGACGAGTGTCTGCAAAGGCTAAAAACACAGTGACCAGCGAGCCCAGGAGCCGCGTGAGTGAGTCACACTCAGCTGGGCTCAGTCAGCGGGAGGTCTGCAGCGGGCGATATCTGATTTGTTGTGGAAAAAGAAAATGAAGCTCAGGGCGCCCCGAGCCGGGAATGTCAGTCTGTGTCGGACTCATCTAAATGTCATATTGACTGCTTAGCGACAGATGTGCTGTTTGTGTTAGCGATAGAACAAAATGGAGATCAAATGGGTTAAACTGAGCCTCTACAGTCACTTTGACTTTGAATATCCTCATGCTGAACTCTTGTGACTCTCTCCTTGTCTCCTTGCCCTTTATCCAATGTGATATTCCTAGTTGCTATAATTCCCGCTACATTAAACAACTTGAACACAATTTAAAGACACAAGAAGTGGAATCGTTACTTCCTTAATGTGATGCACTTGCTTGATGCTGAGGTGGAACATTACATGGCGAAAAAACAATGTTGGCTTTGCTCCATTTCGTTGTGCTGGTGTTTGGTGAAAGGAAGGGAACACCAATTTAAATTGTGTGAAGGTGCAGGCTGTAGTTTAGGTAGCAGGTGACGTTTTCCATTTAGATTCTGCCCAGACAAGCTGTATGCAATATGTGAGTATTAAAGGTACTTTTCTTGCAGGTGGTCTTTTTTTAACAGGTGGCACGAGCAGCATGGGTGCAAAATTGATGTTAACTGAAAAGTATGTCCACCTTCCAGCTCATTGTTCTAGTTTTACAGGCCTCGACTTTTGCTCCCGGCTTTTTTTTTTTCACCCAGGTCGCTCTCAACAACCTTGTCCGACCTGCAGCAGGCTGTGTATTTTAGGGGGGAAAATGGTAAAAACACTTTTTACACCACATGCCCAGATCCACAGAGCAGGCAGCAGCGTTTCCGCCAGGGGGCGTCTTGCCGTCATTTGACCCTGACCTCGAGCCGAGGGCGTCCAAAAAAAAATTAATAATTCAAGAGAAGATCGAAAGTTGTTATCGCTTGAAATGACGAAAAGGAAAAAAGACAAGGACATCCCTCTGTTGGAGGGAGGAGTCTGGTGGGATTCTTTTCGGAGTATTGAAGATCGTTTCCCCGACATCGCCGGTGCCTGCCACAGGACAACACGGAACGTGCACGATCTGTGCGAGTGAATTGCGAGCGCCGGAGCCTCGCAGCGGCGAAACTGAGGCTCCGTGGTAAACTGTGGTAACATGAAGAGCCGTTTGGGAGCCGAGCTAAATGATCCGGCTCACTAACGTAACGAGATAGTGTCTATAAGGGACGGCTCAATTCAAAATTCATTTGGGTCAATAATTGATATCACGATTATTAAAAATGATTATCCATTTACTTACAAAATGTGAACAGTATGTTTTTAACAGTTGATTACCCTGAACTTTAAGTATAATAAGTATAAGTATATAAGTACAATTCAACTGAAAAACCAATAAAAAAATAATCGTTTTATTTCGATTATGTTCTTTTCATAATCGTTGCAAGCCAAAATCGTAATTGCGATTAAAATACGATTAATTGAGCAGCCCTACATTGATTGCTAACACTCGGTAGCTTTATAAGGTGACAATATGTCAATGTTGTGCTTTACAGCCTGTTGAACCGGCCCCAGAGGCCACTTATTCCCTTGATCTACTACTGTATGAAGTGCACTTGATCTAATGTATGCCCATACTAAAGCACATACTTGAATCTACTTATACACTTTTTCCTCGACCATCAGACTTTGACTCAATCGTTCTTTGCTATCGAGCATAAGCCCTTTCCTGTCAGGATTGTGTGAGTGCTTAGTCTCAGGAGTGTGTGACGGTCTGCTGGACTGGTAATGAATGCACAGACTCGAACCTGCTCTGACATCAAAGGACTCTCCCACGGCAATACGGATTACTTCACTGTGTGTGTGGACACTAGACACAAAAACAACTGTTTTCCAAAGGACAAACTGCAGATGACAAAGCCATCAAATCTAGAAAGAAAGACAAGGGCTCTCAGGGCTTTGGGTACAGGGAGGATGGTAAGTGTCCAAAGGGAGCCAAGGAGGCTGGGAAGAACACCTGCCAGGAGAGGATAGAGAACAATCTGCAGCAACAACAGTCTGAAGGAGGCGTTGATTGCGGGGAGAAGAATGGAGCAGGCAAAAACCAAGAGAGGAACAAGTGGACGGCTTTCAGGAGAAGCTGCTAGCTTGTAACATTTTCACGCAGACTGCGAGCTTGCAATTGAACTAGATGACCCTTCCCGTCCTACTCCACTCGCAAAAGAGCAGACAAGAAGCACTGTGGTGACGCATCATGCAGTGTTGTGTCCAAGTCCATGAAGTCTTTATCTGTGAAAGAAATGCATCAGAAATGGTTCATGGCCTCTGAGTCGATTGGCAATTGACAGCTGGCACGGGAACTAAAGCGAAGGAGCTGGTGTTTGTAATTGTAGCTTACATGTCAAGGACATCATTTTTTTGTTAGCAGCCGTATTAGGGACCCAATCAACGTCATTGATTACTTAAATACAGCCATTTGCATAACTCATTATGCAAATTGCTGTGTTTAAGTAATCAATGACGTTGGCACGGCCACATCTGAGAACAAGCTGCAGCTAAGGAGCCTCGCCCACGATCCTCTAAGCTGTGGAAGTATCTCAGAGAGAGACCACTCGCTGTGGTGCCATGTCGTCTGGCTTATCACAGCAGTAGTTATATGCACAGGCACGAAAGCAACGCATCCTGTGACTTGAAGAGGCGGCAGCAGTAGAAGGACGGCCCTGCTCTACGGATTATCATCACGCACAGATGTGAATGTGAAGAGCTGACCTTAAGAGTTTCCCCAATCCTGGTTAAATATTAAACACACTGTGGTACAGTAACACACTCTGTGGTGTTATGGCTTCTTTGGGAACCCTTAGCTATGTTTCCATTGTTGCCTCAGTTGTTGTGTTGCGCAGTGATGTAGCAGGGCTGGGCGGGATAATTACATGACATCACTATTGTGATGTGAGAATAGATATTGTCTTAGATTTCTGATCTTGTTATTGTGTAATATTTCCCCTGATTTCAAAGGTACTATTACAGTAAAGCGTGTCATTTTTAGAATGTGCTAGCGCAATGGTTCTCAAACTTTTTTCAATAATGTACCCCCTTTGAAAAAAATATTCCGCCAAGTACCCCCTGATCAGCGCAAACACAATTTGTTCGGGGAAAAGCCTATATAAAGAGGTACAGTGCAGCGCTGCACCATCAGTGTCTGATTTATTAAAACAACAACATGAGAAACACTTAAATGCTACATTTCAAATGTTTACAATCCATCACTAAATTCATGGCAAACCAATTTTAACATCAAGCAATAACACTGAGACGACATTAGCTGCATTGAACTGATCTGTTTAATAAGTTGTACTTAATGTAGTGAGAATGTGCTTGTGCTTCACTGAGGACCTTTGTCATTCTGACAAGAGGCAACTGCAGTTATTACACTTTGCGTTTTGAAATATGTGTAACTCTGTTCATATAAAACCCACACTGCTCAAACTTCGTTACTTTTCCTAAAATTAGTATATTTATCTAATTATTTATTTTGGGGCGTGGGGAATGAAGAGAAAAAAAGATATGAGCATTTTATGAGCATGGGATTTTGACCCCTCATATAAACATATGCATAATGCTGCGCTATACTTTGCGGCCACACGCCGTTGCCAAGCAACGCTTATTGTTTAGGTCCTTTTGATAAACAGGCAGTCATATAATTAACTAGAACTAGCTAGATCTGATAGATTTGGACAAAAACGCTTGTGAAGTCTAACCGGACGCGAGAGAGAGAGATCAGCTGAGCGTTGAGTGGAGCAAAATACACTAAGAGTTAGACCTAAGTACACACTTAGCTAGCTCATCTACTCTGGAACTAGCTAAACTAGTTATAAATATATGTATTCTTTACTGTCGGGTCACTTATTAGAGGTTCAGCGAGCTGCACGAGACTGACGAGCTGTCAGGAGAGGGAGAGGAAAAGAGAGCACCCCGTTTATTTTTACCATTTTATTATCCAGAGTTTCTGTAAACCTTTGAATAAAGTAGTTACTATTAGTAGTTTGTTTAAATGCATTATTTATGTTGTTTTTTTCATTAACATAAAATAAATCTCACGTACCCCCTGCAGTACTCCAACGTACCCCTAGGGGTCCGCGTACCCCCATTTGAGAACCACTGTGCTAGACTGTTGTAGCCTTTTCCCACCTAGCCATTATATCCTCATCACTGATGCTTATTCATCGAAAAAGCGGCGTGTAAATATTTATGGAAGAACCAATGGTCAACCTTACAATTATGTTTCGATATAGAAGATTTTACAAGGTAATAAGGTATCATAATTCAAGATGTTCAGTTCAAGAGGAAATACAGAGAAATTATTTTCTCGAGATACAGGGATGGGGAAGGTGTTTGACTATGTGTATATGTGTGTATATGTATGTGTGCATATATGTTTATCAGTGTATGTATGTGTATGTATGTATATGTGTACTGTATATGTATATATGTCAATCAACAGGTAAAGCCGATTAATAATATCAATAATAATGCATACAAATGATAATTATTGCAGATTATAGATTATAAATAAATCATTTAGGGATTAGGGGGTGAGATTAAATAAATTATACTTCTTCTCACTCCTTTTCGAACACTAGATGCTGTTGTTGTTGTAAATGTCATTTTTTGTTTTGATTTCTCTTACATGACTATGCACTGCAACATTTGTTTTGTTTTTGTAATTATTTATTTTACTTGTTGTTCGAAATAAATGTATCAATCAATCAATCAATCAATCAATCAATCAATCAATCAATCAATCAATCAATAAATCAATCAATCAATCAACCAATCAATCAATCAATCAATAATTAAGTCATTTGTGTATTATCTAGGCATTATCTTGGCATGTTGTAGACTATTTACTTTAGTCTGTTGTTCTGTCTGTACTTGTATATTGAAGAATGTTGAAGAACTCTTTTAAAAATCACCTATAGATAGGACTTGCAGCGTTAAAGAATACTTCCACCCCTTTAAATCCAGTGGCAGTGCACTTTCAGCTGATGTTCGGTAACCCGTACTTTCAGCAATGTTGCAGGAAATGAAACATTGTCCTGAAAGTTAAAGTGGGCTTTAGTGCAAAGTGTGTGTCTCTGTGGGCAGCTGTTGTCTCCAGCTCTTTGTCAGTGTCAATGGTGGGAAAGTAATATTGACTGGCGCTTTATGCATGAATGTTTTTCTGCACAGTCATAGTGCAATCATGAATTATTAGATATGAATTTCTTTCTTTGGAGTACCGATGTTTTGTTTGTTTGCAAAGGATATCTGTACACTGCAGTGGGAAACTACAATACAATTTAATTTCCGTCGGGCTCCAATACAAAGTACATTCAGAGTTGTGGTGGCAGAGATCATAAATGAACTCCCTCAGTTTGAAGCAAAACACCATTGTTCTTAGTCATTACTCCCAGCATGCTCTGCGGGGACTTTCCTTGTCTGGCATGTTGTCAAACCCGCTTCCCCGCGTCACCTGACGATGTGTTGCCAGCCGTGGAGCTAATCTCTCCTCCAAACAAATGGAAATGGATTCAGAAGTGACTGCAGATACAAAATGCCATGAATCAGAGTTCGCATTGCTCTCGTCTATCTGCAGGGAAACACATTTCCCATTTCCTGCTAATGGCACACACACACACACACACACACACACACACACACACACACACACACACACACACACACCACACACACACACACACACACACACACACACACACACACACACACACACACACACACGTCTGTTTCAGTGATCGGTTGTAGCACACGGGGCAAAGTTATGAGGCATTACTGCAGCACAAGTCCACAACATAGCACGTCCTCACACACACTCGCCTGGGAACACACTGCCTGAAAGCTGAGCGCTGATTTACTAATGAGCTGTCGTGGTGACAGATACTGCCATCTAATTGGCTGGTAAAGGAGGCCATTCAGAATGCAGTACAGAGATGCACATCAGAGAGGGAGAGAGTTGGGCTCTCTGTACATTACGCGTGTGAGAGACGTGGAAGTGAAACGCACATCAGGAGACTGCAAGCATGTCGCGCACGGCTTGAATGATTAATGCTGGTGATCGTGTTTAACTGCTCCGTGATCTACTCCTCGCAGAGTGTTAAGGAGTCACCGTGTTAATTTGCGAGCAGTATGTTTCTCTGTGTCCCTCTCTCTTTCTTTATCTCTTCTTCCGTTTTTTTAAACAACTTCTTTCTCTCACTTTATTCCTTATCTTTAACGCCCCCACACTTACTCTCTTATATCAACTCCACCATCTGCTGCTCTGTATACAGCAATTTATAACCATTTTCCCCTCTTTCCCGATTCTCTTATTTACTTCATGTCTTTTTCTTTTTGAAGAGCGCATTTTAATACAGGTCGTTGTAGGGCAGGGGTGTCAAACTCAAGGCCCGGGGGCCACATTCGGCCCGCGACTTCATTTTATGTGGCCCCACAAGAGCTTGCAAAGAATATAATATGTTTATTATACGGTTACATGCTACAGAAGCACGTTGCCCATAAACTACATGTCCCACAATGCATCTCAAATATGACTTTTTTCTCAGAATTTGCCTTTTTTTCTTCAAAATATGCATTTTTTCATAGAATTCCTTTTTCTAAGAATTAGATTTTTATTTCAAAATGTCACTTCTATTTATTTTTTCTCCAGAATTTGGCTTTTCTTTTTAAATCATTTTGGGACATACGCACTGAAAAGACTCTGCTTTCAGACGTAGTTAATTATGAAGTTATTACCCTATCCGATGATAATCCAATGCAGAGGCAATGATGTAATATAATACATTATTTTATATATATGATATATTTATATATGTATTTTTATATAGTCTTAAAGTTACAACCGGCCATTTGAGTGCAACCATAATGCTGATGTGGCCCCGCGATGAAATTGAGTTTGACACCCCTGTTGTAGAGGCTTTGTAACGACCAGTAAACAACATTTAACGATTGGCCTGAAAGGTTGTCATCCGGAAGAGATTACCTTTAGGTCATTAAAGTGAAACACTTACGATACAATACTTTTGTACAATGTATAGACGATGGATTTAAAAGATATTAAGAACATTGCAGATCTGTTAAGAACAACATTTAAATAATAGGTGAGGACCATAAAAGAAAGGTGATCAAATAAAGACCAAGAAGTTGAAAAATCACACTACAGTTTCATGTATTGTTCCTGCGACTTTCATACTGCGACATATTTTAGTACAAAATAATGCATTTTGTTTTATTTTGGTAAACAGCTCCCTCATTTTGTTTTATTTTGGTAAACAACTCCCTATGTCATCGTTATACGGCTGCAGTGAAACAGGAAGTGGAGCTGTGTTTCCAGCAGACCTCACTCTGTGACTCCCTCTGGGGCGCCAGGTTTGTCTTTATGTCCACCAGTCTCAGTGGTCGAGTTGTTGTCATGTGGGTGTTCTCAATGTCGAGGACGCTTCCTTGGTAGGACATGTCTTCCGAGTCAGGTCCTTCAGAAGCGAGGCAAGAATCCTTCCTAGCCTCGGAAATGTTTAATCGGGTAATTGACAAAAACCCTACTTGGAATCGTCTGTTTAAAGCTAGATAAAAATACATTTTAGTAGTAACAGTCCAGATATAGATGTGCTATTCTTCAACTGTAATCTCAGGTTTTCTCTCAGTTTGACTCTTCATTTCTTTCCATTTGTCTTTCACTCTTCATGCAACCTTAGCCTCCTGCCTCATGCATAATTTCTGTAAATAGTGCCGTGTGTTTTCACTTGTAATGGTGTTTTTGCGTATGTATGAGCCTATGTGTGTGTGTGTGTGTGTGCGCATGAGAGTGTGTAAGTGTGGGTGTGCACATGTTTTTTTCCTTGAATGAGTGAGCTGGTAATGGACCCAGCACAGATCAGTGACCTTTGACACTGTTACATTTTTAAAGCAGGCTTTGAATAATAGATCGAGTTGGAATAAAACAGCAAGGGATGAAATGTGAATACAAATCTCCGGAACAACAGAGAGATGGGAGCCAAAGGAGGGGGGAGAGATGTGGATGGAGTGGCTGGGGGGGAGAAAAGTGGTCGACGCATCTCAAGAGAATGGACGAGTGGAAATGGATGACTGACACTACGGGGGGGTTTGTTATTTATGAAGACACATGGCTCAGCAGCTTCATTATGTACTGGCCGACATCAGTAGGTAAAGGTATAGCTCACTTCCAACAACATACGCACACTGTGCCTCTTCCAACTGAATGAGCCTTTTAAATGTTCTGCTTTGAGGGTCATCGGATGCCACAGTTTGTCTTTTAATGTCCGCCAATTACAAGTAAAACATTATAGAAATCCAGAAGCATTCAAGGTAAGAGGAACCACTTCGTATTACTGTTTTCATCGAGGGAAAAGTAGCTTTAACCAAATCAAATGCTCACCTTGGATAAAGATACAAATTACTGAACTGAACTAAAAAGAAAGCGAAAATTGAAAACAAAATGTTTTCCTCTGATTGTTGAAAACATCTGAAAATGAATCCGACCCTCTTTTCCGTTTGAGTCTTTTGATTTGTTTCTGCTTCGTGCTCCTCTCGTAATTGGGGGTCCAGATAACCTGACAACACAACGGAAAACCAAAAGCTAGTTTTCAGTATTAACGCACCAAACAGCCACTATAAACACCTCCAAGAGGCTTAACCATTCAACATGTCTTTATAACTCATTCACATTTTAGGAATTCATAACAAATAACTGAGTTTCTAAAAGATGTGACAATTTGAGAGATGCAAATTGGAAGTACATAATCAAAAGACAGCAATAACAAAAGGTATTTTACAAATTAGGACCAGAACACAATTGTAGGGAGGCTGTGGCTCAGTGGATAGTGTGCTGGACTTGGAATCAGGGGGTAGCAAGTTCGAGGTCCTACTGCAGTCAGCATGTCGTTGTGTCCCTGAGACACTTCACCTAAAATTGCTCCTGTGGGGATTGCCCACAGTTGTATGTACAGGTAAGTCGCTTTGGATAAAAGCGTCTAACAAGTGACATGTAATGTAATTGTGTTTGTTATAAAAACTGAAGTACACAGTTCAGTAAAACTCAGAGCTGTTCGATAATGTGTATGTTTAAATATTTTGTATACATTTTGTGTGAATTATCCCCGATTTGGGCCCCCAAGTAGACTTGTTCCTATGACTTTTATATGGCAAATGACCTCTGTAACTCAGTGTATGTTTTTTTTTTTGTGATGATATAACTTGGAGGCTTTCAATTAATCGTTATTTTAGTCGCAATTACGATTTTGGCTCTGCAACGATTATAAAAACAACATAATCGAAATAAAACGATTTTTTTTTTTTTCTTTTTTCTTTTTTTCAGTTGTGAAACTATACTTAACGTTCAGGGTAATCAACTGTTTAAAACATACTGTTCAAATGTCTTTTTTCAATAAATGGATGTTTCAAAGTAAATGGATAATTATTGTTTTAGTAATCGTGATATCAATTATTGACCTCAAATAATTCGAGCAGCGCAATTATGATATACACGTTTAAATGCAGGAAAAGCCAAAGATGGTATTTCCCCTCTCCATTCATGTTACTTGTCCGAGAGGCTTGGAAGTGAGGTTAAAAGAAAGTGCAAGTACACATACTCTATTGACTCAATTCATGCATAAGATTGCCTGAAGATCTCAAAAGTCAATCCACTCTGACTTCATGCGTCACCGAGCATCTTTCATAGAGATGAACGGGCCCTGCCTCCAACGCTGTATCCAGTTCTCTTAGTTCATCCCTAGTCCACGTCGACCACTATTCCCTCACGACCTCTTGCCCTCATGAGCTCCGACCTCTGTTTTACTTAATTCATGGAAAATTAAGATCTTACTTTCTATGACTACGACTTTGATTTGACTTTTGAGGAAGAGTCCTTCTTCATCTTGGCTTTGGAGATCTCTTGGCACTCCATTGAATAGAAAATCTATAGAGAAATCCAACTTTGAAGTCCTCCAGATAGCGGATGATCAAAAACGAGCGGGTTCTCACTCATCAGCAAACCATCGACTGCTCCGCTGCAGATGCTCATTAAAATCAGAGATTGTAAAAATGAGCTCTGAGAGACAACCTTATGGCCGCTCTTTGCCTCGCGCTGGCGCAGAGAAACGAGACGAGTAGAAGACTCAGAGAGAGACTGAAAGACAGCTTGCCGTTGCTGACAAACCTCATCAGAGCGACAACTGATCATCCCGGGTAAAGGGAAAAGCTCTCCTCGGATAGTTAACGTCATGTTGAAAGCAAACTTTGTTTTGTCGAGTTTGCTCCTCACAAACAGCTTGCTGGTGACAGGAAGATATATAAAAGGAGACGCTACCAACCAACTCATACTCAGTCAATCAATCAGTCCATAAAGGAAGCAATCAACCAATAAGGTTACGCCGCAGAAGCCCAAAGGGATGGAAACAAACAACAAACAATGCTACGGTCTAATACCACACCTCCCTGGTCGTCAGGTGATAAATTGAAGTCACTCAGTCTGCTCTGCCCTTCTGTACCTTTTGTGCTATATCTGATGACATATTTCATAAATCAAAGCGTTTTTTATGGAGCAGAGATAAAGAGAGAAGCGCCATCCAAAAAACCCGGTTGCCATGGGAGCACAAACTGTGGAAAGAAGGCAATTTAGGTGACATTGAGGATGAAATGCGTTTCACTTCCCTTTGTCCTCAATATGAAACGGCCGCAGAGATAGATTACAGGACATTCCAATATACTATATGCACCATGCCCTATTCAACTCCTTTCAATTCAGAATACATGTCAAGGTAACACTAGAGAGGGACCGCTCACACATATGGGTTATTATATGCTGGAAAAAAAGACCTTAATGAGATGCATAATAAATAAAATTATAAATGGATTCAGTATGCAATTAACATAGAGACCTAATGGTTCAACTTTATATATACATCCCTATCATTTGTTTTGATTGACCATGAACTCATAAAATCATGGAATATGTGAGGTGTGTGTAATATTATGCAACAACAGACTAATTATGCATCTATGTATGTAAATGGTAAAAAATGTAGTTTTCAGAGCCTTCTATTACGGCATCTTTTTTTTAAACAAGACGAAGACACATTATCTACTTAGTTGGGGTAAGAGGAAAGACTGAACTTGCAAATAAAACCGCAATAGCACCACTAGACATTTGTAACTTTTAATGTATTGCACACAGGGTACCTCTTTCCTTTATCAGAGTGCACGTTATAACATATGTTCAAGCACAAGTATGTGCCTTAAAGGCGCCAGTTATATTCATTTATTTGTGCCTATGGCGTGCCTACGTACATATGGGTAAAGCGTCTCAAGCTCCCACCTCTGCCATCCATCAGTATGTTTTGTTTTTTAAATCCCAGAGAGGAATGTTAATATAACAGTGGTACCATGGTTACAGGTAGATCACACAAGTAATCAATTATGCGTAAATGGAAAACATTGTATAAATCAGAATGCATACTGCGTTATTAGTCAGATCCTTTTTACGCTGTTCCTTTTATATTAGCTTCAAGTCAGTTAGAAGGCGAACATCTCAAATGAATAACCTGCAACATGTTGACAAAGCTAAAGCACATTAAATTGGTTAAATGTAATACATACAAATCTTGGAGTTTCGAGTGTTCAAAATGTTGTATCATACGTTTTGGGATCCAAGTCACAGGCTTTCCAAAAAGTCGTACATAATCCAGTCTGAAATGTGTTTTATTCCACTAGGATTGGACACACTAAGCTAGATCTTAATATCATTTTGCCTTTTTTTGGCATTTAGAATGATCACAGTTGTTTTTCTGACAGTTTCTGCTTTTAACTGGGCAATATATGCACGAAAAAGATCAGTAATGTGCAATTAAAAAGTCAACAGCAGCTGATTCAAAGAAAGTAAAAAATGCCTGCTATCCACACTTTTCATGCCAAACTAGACAGCGCATGTTTTGCCCACGGATCATGCTCGTATTATAAGACATTGTACATATCGTGCTACACTTCTCAAGACCAGACTGGACATCTTTTTTAGTTGCACTCCATCGAACTCTGCATTCTGTTTCGCTCGACCGCTCTCCGTCACAGGAACACACACATATACACACCTGTGATTTCCCGTCTCATCGACCCCGTGACCCATATAGACCAGGACCTAATTCACAAGAGCCCACAAGACCGAGAGAAAGAAAGAGACAGGAGAAATGTGACAGGAGGCAGACCGAAGGAGGAAGGCAGGAGGCCGACGCTAAACGAGAGAAATCAGAAACACAAAGTAGAGGAGACAAGCAGGATGCGGCAGGGATGCTGAAGGCGAGATGAGAGGAGGCATTGGAGGGAACAAAGGGTGGGGAAAGAATAAACAAGAAGGATGAGGAATGGAGCTGGATAATGTAGCCGGTAAGTGATAGACTGAGCAGCGGGAGAGGTAGAGCGAGGTCAGATTGAGAGATGGAAAAGGAGAGGAGGGGTGGAAGCAACATTTGGGTCGACGGAGTGCAGCTGCATCGGGAGAAAGCCGAGATGAGGAGGGGTGAGAAAGGGGGGAGAGAGACAGGAGGCAGGAAATCAGTTGAGCAGACAGAATGTAGAGTATGTGAAGAGAGGATAAATGGAGGGGGGTGAAGATGAGAGGTGGAGGAGGAGATGGAGGAACAGTCATCAGTATTCCAGCCTTGCACTCAGTTTCCAGCCAAGACAAATAAGAGCCAACATCAGGGAGGAAGTGGATCAGCTGAAAACACACCAACCCCTCCCCCTTTCTCTATTTGTCTCCCCATCTCAACCCCCTGCGTTCCCAAAAGAAAGAGTCTTATAGCTGCAGTAGCTCATACAGCTGGGACCTTCCCAAACATTGCATATATATATATTCTATATATACAGGACCATAAATAAACAGTTTTGGTGTGTCACTCTCACCCTGTTCCGAGGTTATTTCACTCTGAGCCTCCTGACTTCAGAGTACACTAGTCTGCTGTATTTGAGGTGACATCATTATTTATCGACATTGTTTATTTATGAGTATCAGAGATCTCAAGGGAAAGTATACAAATCTGTGCTCTGGAGTTTTTTTTTTATATATTGTCTGAACACAAAACAATTATAAGACTAAATAATAAATACGATACATTTTTGATTTCATACTTTTTTCAGTATACTTTAACATTCTGTGCCAGGACTCTGAGCTCTGTTAACGTAGTAGTGTAATATCCAACGGTACTGTTAAATGAATAAGTTGCACAAATAATCAGATAATAACGAGAAAAACATCTTGTGTACACGCAACATCTTTATATATGTGGCTGTTCCAAACCAAATCAAACTGTATCAAATGCAAGTAGTCCATTTAGGTTTTAGAATACTATTTTGCATCAAGGTACTTTTTAAGGTACATTAACCTTCTGTTAAGCAAATGACCCCACACTCAACTCCAAAAATGCATTTGATGTCACTCACTTTGATTTTCGATTCGCAAACTGCAAGCAGTGCATTGGAACGTTTTGCATTTCAAAGCTGCCTTTAGTGTTTGTATTTGCTGACTTTGCATATTAGTAGGGTTGAGCCAGGAAATGAAGCTCAGCGTAAGTTCAACCAGGAAGACCGTCTTTACTCTTCATTTACTATTCCCATGTAACTACTCTCTCTCCTCTCAATACGTGATCGGGGGCGTCACTCCCCAGCTAAACCAATCACTTCGCTCTATTCCCTGAGCCTATCGTAGCGCTCTGCCAAACCTTTTGAGTCTGCTCTCCCCCCTCTGACAGCTGTCATTTCAGGTGACTGGACACAACCCTCCCCCCCCCCTTTTCACCTCCCGTCCCTCTGAATCCAGGGTCAAACTAAGCCCCTCCCCTTTCAGACCGGACCTAACTATCCATTCACCACCACCAGGGTGTAGACCCCAGGGGGTTTCATCGGATCGGTTCTCCCTCTCCCGAATGATACTCCTGCACAACGGGGCCTATTCGCCAAAACACCATTACATTAATTGGTGTATCTCTGCAATGAATATGTATTCTTACATCAAAACCGTCTCTCCTGATTGAAACCTTGTAATCCTCCGTTGTGGAAGCTTCAAATGTTTATTATTATTATTATTGAGCCCAGACCCAATGTAGCATTACGACTGTATAAAAGGTGCAATGAGGGGACGAGGGCGAATATTATGAACCTCGATGCCAAAAGACAGCCACCTGCTGAAACTCTGATTTTCATTTAGTGTGAGGGGGTTTCCGATGTTAAGTCTCCTTATATATTTGCATTGAAGTCCTGTAGAGTGAAAGGAAAGGCAATGTAAAGCAGAATCCCTCAATAGGCGATCTGAGCAAGATGACAGGGAAGCGTCAGAGTTAACTCATGCTCCAAAAGAATAAGATATGCCAATTTCGTATTTCAGCAAAGAGTTCATCCATTTCTTGCATTGCAAAAGTATTGGAGGTATCCATGTTTGATCTTGATCTTTCAAGTCCATGGCATGACCTCTCTGAGATTGCTCAAATGCCAAGTTTGTGGTCCTGAATCTTGACTGAATCAAGTTTTATACATTTTTACTATTAAAATATTGATGAAAATAGATGTTGAATCAGTTGTTAAGACTGTGTACTCCCAAGTGTTTGAGTTTAATTACGTTTTGAAAGTCCTCCAGTCTCCACTAACCTTTACTCAATGCTGACAAGCCTGTACTCATTTCAAACGTACTGCCTTGTTTTCTTAATTCTGCTTTCGAGTGGTTTCATCTCCATGTCCCATTAAGCAGGCAGAGCTGGCAAACGTGTCAACAAAGACATCAGATCCCAAGTCAAAGGCCAGATGATGCCGGTGGCCTACTGTATGTCAGATTGAGTCGAAAAATAAATAAAAATTAACTCGTCTTGACGTGAAGTGATGATGATGATGATGATGATGATGATGATGATGATGATGATGATGATGATGATGATGATGATGATGATGATGATGATGATGATGATGATGATGATGACGACGACGTTCATCAGCTCGCGCATCACAGAAGGTAAACCACACCGTAGAGTGAACGTGTGGAACTCACACGAGAGAGAAAACACCAAGATGAAACAATCTAATCCATCTCATTTACCGACGAGCATGTCAGCTAAAGACGGGGCAAAGCAGTACCCCGATGTCTTGCACGAAAGTGGGGGGAAACTATTCTGCACCCCGTGCAACTGTGTGTTGGAGCATAAGAGAACATCGACGGTGATGACCCACTTGGATTCATTCAAAGATTCGAAAAGGCTTTCTGCTGCTGCGGACAAGAAAGCCAAACAACTCACGTTCACCGAGGCATCGACCTCCAAAACCCTTTCGACAGGGTTGCCAACTCTCACGCATCTGGCGTGTGACACACGCTTTCACTCTCAATCTCACGCTCACGCTGCCCAAACTATTCTCATGCCAAAACAAGCAATCACAGACAGCAGTTAGTAACATTTATTTCAGTAGCCACTTGTCTGGAAATACCGAAGACTAGAAACGGTTTTGAAAACTTTTGTCAGGTAGTGATCGTCTTCTCAATAGAACATCTTTGATAATGTCTTCTGGCCAATCAGAATCAAGATAACGGTGTGGTGTTGTTTCAAGGAAGTCCCGGCGGAGAATACTTTTGCTGTAGTACATCATCGATACAACATTACGTGTTGATAGAAATCAACACGTAATGAAATAAGACCCCACGGTGTGATGATTGATAGGTGTGTGGGCTGTCTTTCATTTTGACACACAGAACAATGGGGGCTATCCACCCCTATCCACAATGTAACTTAATTAACAGCCTCTTCCCTCTTCTCTCTGTGAGGAGCAGCAGGTTCAGCTTTCAGAACAAAGTAACACAAAACTAAAATGGCATTCATTTTTTTTAAATGTGTAGTAATAGATGTATTTATTTTTCTTCTCAAGAGAGTACCAGAATGTGTATTTTATGTTAGTATTTCAAAAAATCTCCTGGGGCAGAATCCCCCCAGACCCCCCTACAGGGGTTGGGTTTTCAGCATGTCAACTCTTTCACCTGTGGGTAAATTGCAGGATTGGCTCCAGGTCGCCCTTTTTATTTACTACAAGACAAATGTGCCCTTTTATTTCATACAGTTCAATTTGGATTGAGACGGAAATAATCGAAACCTCACGCGTGGCGTTTCACTGTCAAGGAGGGCGATATAGCGTGTATGTAATTACATTGTAAATACTGACTTGAGCCCCACCACTCTATGGGTTAGCCCTACCATAGATTACCCAACACAAATACTCTGGAGCCGCCACTGCCGACCCGTATTGCGCATGCGCAGATCTAAGATCCAGTATAAATTATAAAAAAGTATAAGTCTGCTGCTTATTGTTCTACTAGGCCAAAATAGAGTCAAAGAGTATATGAGAGTGAGTGTGTTAATTAATATATTTGGCAATTTGGAGTAAATCTGTAGATTTGTTTGTCTGTGTGTTTCATGTAGGCCTCTCACGATAATTAATTTTGCGGAAATTATTGCGATAGACGATAATATTGTCGGCACCGTTGTATGACCATTTTAGACCACTGACATAATGATAATATATAATAATAATTCAAGTACATCATTTCAAACTGCTAGTCACATCTTCATGTAAATGGCAATTTATCGAGTTCATTTTTATTTATCAAACCATAAGTCAATTAATTGCTTATCGCCACAGGCAGACAATAAAACAGTGGAAACAAACATGTGTTTAACTTTCATTAGTGAATGAAACGTTGTGCCCTTTATAGTCTGTGTCCAATATTGTGTATTTGTATATATTGTATAGATATATCCTATATATATGCTAAGGTCCCGCTGCTGACACGATAGCAGTCATTTCGTGTGCATATGTAATTAAACCCATGATATCAAAATCTCACTCCAGCCAGGTGCCCAGAGTTGGCAACCCTGCTTTCGAGGGCTACAAGAAACAAGGTGAGAAGCCTACAAGATTGAAGCTGGTCAGATAACGAACGAGTAAATGAAAACAGAATGAGGCGGAGAAGTGTGCGTGTGTGTGTGTGTGTGTGTGTGTGTGTGTGTGTGTGTGTGTGTGTGTGTGTGTGTGTGTGTGTGTGTGTGTGTGTGTGTGAGAGTGAGTGTGTGAGTGTGTGAGTGAGTGAGTGAGTGAGTGAGTGAGTGAGTGTGGTGTGTGTGTGTGTGTGTGTGTGTGTGTGTGTGTGTGTGTGTGTGTGTGTGTGTGTGTGAGTGAGTGAGTGAGTGAGTGAGTGAGTGAGTGAGTGAGTGAGTGAGTGAGTGAGTGAGTGAGTGAGTGAGTGAGTGAGTGAGTGAGTGAGTTTAAAATAGCCCAATTTCTTTTACAATAAATAAACATTGAATGTGTTTAATTGAATAGTAAAGGGGTTTAACGTTAGTGGCAGGTTGTGTGAGAGAGAATAGATAAATAAATAAGACAGCCCAATATTTATTTTTTCTGCATATTTAGCATATTTCGCAATTTCACCGCATAAAACCACATAAACCCGCACGTTTGATCGCATAATCAAGGATTTTAGCCCGAGTGTTTCTGGAGCGTCTATTAAATGTGCTTTAAATGGAGAGAACAAATTACTAAATTGCCCAAAGTAATAATCTTTTTGTTCCTGACACTTTCCTGGGTATTCGTAATGGATTTGTTAATAAACCAGAATTAAAAAAATCCCTTTCAGTGTCTATCCTCCATTTTGGTTCAAATGCAGCCTGAAGTCAGCAGTGCAGCGACGCTAAATATACACTCAGAAGGAACACATGCATTGTAGCAGCTTTACTGATTAAAGGGTGTTAGTGAGACGGGAACTATGATCTTGATGACACCATAATGTCTACATGAGCTGGTCACATGCTCCGGCCACGCCACGGCCTTCAATCAGCTTTGAGTTATCCCTTCAGTGTAATCTCCCCCTCTCTCTCTGAAAAGCACAACACACACAGCAGCACACACAGTAATGAGTCCACCCACCCACTCTCTCTCTCTCTCTCTCTCCCTCTCTCTCTCTCCCTCTCTCTCTCTCTCTCTCTCTCTCCCTCTCTCTCTCTCCCTCTCTCCCTCTCCCTCTCTCTCTCTCTCTCTCTCTACCTGCCCCCCGTTGGGTTTTCCTGCTCCGATTACAGTTTGTTCATTAAAAACTAAACCCACTGTGTGAAGAATGTTCAATTCTGGCAGAAAATGAGGAGACACAGATTTATCTCTCTTCTCACACGCACACATTGATGCAAGAGGATCAAATGGAGATCAGAACATTTCTACAAATCACCACAACAGAGAGACCCAACACATCCTCCCGTTTCTCTATGCCCCATTAAAAGATATGTCTGGTTTAAATTATATATTTCTATTTGTCAACAATACCCTGAAATAACCAGAAGCAAAAATGACTTGATCATATAAACAAGTATGGCCCGTGTATTCAAAGTCTTATGTGTTTTATTCCCTGTGACTTACAGTATAGCTCCATTGCTGCCCAATACTATTATAGACGCATCAATGAGCATCACTGTTGCCCTGGGTGACATGATGCTTTATAGCAATAAACATGGCCACTGTAGTTGATGCCACATACACCAAGCCTGATTTCAGAGCTCTGAATGGCTGCCTACAACTCAGCGTGTCACACACACGATGTCTGGTGGTGTGCCCGTTGACTGTTGTTTCCTCCAGGTGGAGAGAGGAGCAAACCGAATCAACGCTTTGTAGGCAGGATTGAGAATGTCGATGCCACTTTCATGCATAGTTTGATGGCTACCTTGCCACATAACATGCTAAAAGAAACACCGCGTCGGCAACTGGCAGAAAATGGTGTTTGAGTCACTGACTACTGATTATTTGATGTCAAAACAAAACACCCACGGCCAACTTGTAATCAGCTTACATGAACGCAATGTCTGGCAAATTGAAGAAAAACTAAAAAAGTACATCTGCTGATATCGTCGTTTAAAAGCACACCTGCGTTTTCATCTACAGAAGAAAATAGTCCACAACAAACTCATCATTTCCGAGAGTTCGATAAAAATAAGCGTATGTCTACAGAAGTGTTGTAGTCAAGTCACCAATTCACGAGTCCAAGTCACCCTCGAGTCACCACTCTTCGAGTCCAAGTCCGAGTCACCAAGGGAGAGTCGTAGTCGAGTCCGAGTCCAAGTCCGAGTCACCCAAGGAGTGTCCAAGTCGAGTTCGAGTCCGAGTCCAATTCCGAGTCACTTAAGAAGAGTCCAAGTCAAGTCCGAGTCACAAGTCTTCATGTATTAATCTTCGTGGATATATGTTTTGAAATGTAGCTGCTCCTCTACATTGTTGTTATCCTGTCTATTGAACTGCTGTGAAGCGAGTTTGGCTACAATTCTTGTAATAGGTGCTATACAAATATAAAGCTTATTTCTAATATTAATATTATTATTATATATAAATAAACTATATTTAAAATGAGTTACCTTTTAGAGAAGTGATTATATTTGTATGCCAATATTTTCCTATGGTAAAGTTTTCGTTTTGCACTTTTATTTTGATAGTAATAAGATCGGGACTCTTATTTTGAAGGAACTTTTACGGGTTAAATCAGTTTACCAATAAAGATGTATCCCCAGAAAGCACATGGCTACTTAGCATGCAACATGACGTCATTCTGCATGTTAAGTATGTGCTTTCGTTATCGGCTGAATCTTTATTTATTGATTAGATCACGTTACTCTGATGATAGTGTTCAAGACAGCCTATATGTCTGAACTCGATCCTTAGAGTAATGTGTGACGGAGCCTTCTCTTCTATATTGTTTCCACATAACGAGCATTTTGCTCTGCTCTTTTCCAATGTGGAAGCAGAATGTGTGAAAGCATACAGCACGATGCGGGGTGTGTCTGTAGACATCTCTAGACTGGAATAGCGGGGCCCAGTACGTGAACTCGCCATACAGGATAGAGGACATCAGACTCCAAATGTGCTCGAGTCCGAGTCCAAGTCGGAGCGTCAATGTACGAGTCGAGTCCGAGTCATCGTGGGGGGGGGGGGGAATTCCCGAGTCCGAGTCCAAGTCATCCTGTGCGAGAATTCACGAGTCCAAGTCCGAGTCGCGTCAATCAGTGCGCGAGTCAGAGTCGAGTCACGAGTCCCGAAAATCGGCACTCAAGTCCGACTCGAGTCCGAGTCCAGGACTCGAGTACTCCATCTCTGGTCTACAGTGCCCAGGTGAGTTACATTTCTTCATACAACATTGTAAAAGTTTCCATATAAGACCTTATTAAGCGATATTGGCTGTGTGTCCATGTCAGTCTATGTGAGTTGAATTCTCTCTATTGCTCTCGTTTGACCCCTGAACATGTCATCTTGATCTGCAGCGTTTCCCCAAAAGCATAGCGCCCACCCTCCGGTTTCAAAACACACTCCGTCAGTACTGTAGCTACTCTTGGAGCTGTTAGCACCATTAGCCTAGCTGCCAGCTCAGCGCCAGTGTTCAGAGCCGTGTGGGAGCAATCATAGATATAGGCTCTGGATTACTTATTGAAAAAGTTGAAACATCGACTTCTTAAGTAAGCATTTTCCATCGCTGTTGCCATCGGTTTGCTATTTATAAGTGTGTACAGCATGTCTCTTGACAAACTGCTGATGATTGCAGTGTTTTAACATCAACTTCTCGTATCGGCTCAACTGCTGAGAGCCGAGAGATAAAAGAAAAAAGTATCTCTCCGCAACTTTTTATAATGATAATCCAGAGAAGAGTCGATACCTTGCGGTGGAAACTTAGGTTTTGTTTATGAACATTGAAACTTAAATGAGATACCTTTCTCTGTTACTCGCTTCTCTCTCCGCACTTCCTCCCTCTCTCTCCGTCTATGTTCCTGGTTCCATTATGCCGAGTGACTTAATCTTAAATTAAAAAAAATAACATTTTTAATTAAGCAATATGCCTACAGGAAATTGGCATGTATTTATTGTAATCATCCTCTAAGCATTTATTTAAGGCTCTATATTTAGACATTAATTAAAGCACTGCTGCAGTGTTCTGTTGAGAACAACAACTCCCCGCTTATTACAGCCCTCTGTATTGTCCTCATCGCTTCTGTCTTCCCTTTTCTCCTGAAACAAACTGCCCACACAAGCACATTCACACACAAGTTCGGAGTAATAACGGGAATGAGATAGAGGCAGCCAATTATCTTCACTGTATCTTATTTGTACCAGGGAAGATGAGCAATCCAATAGAAAGTAAACGAGAGGACAGAGAGGATGCTGAAGCCTAACAAAAATAAAGTGTTGTTAGGTTGAATTTAAAGCGCTGTGAAGAGGATAAGCAAGTAGGCCAGTCAGGAGAGGAGGAGAGGGGAGAAAGGGTGGAGGGGAGAGAAGTGGGATGGGGAATAGATAAATAGATCATTGTATGCAAGGAGCGGCTCTGCCTCTTCTCTCCGTCTTTCCCACGTCTCCAACTGACCCCGACACCAGATAACAGCATTCTAACTCATCTGTTTACTGTAAACGAGCCTAAATAAGGCCGGAACACAGAGGATTCACACACACACACACACACACTATTCACACACACACACACACACACACACACACACACACACACACACACACACACACACACACACACACACACACACACACACACACACACACACACACACACACACACACACACACACACACACACACACACACACACACACACACACACACACACACACACACTGAACACTTGAGCTGTATAACTTATTTTTCTGTTCCACGCCTTGTTTGTCTTTTCTGTTTTCAAGCGTCCTGTGTGTGTGTGTGTGTGTGTGTGTGCGTGCGTGCGTGCGTGTGTGTGTGTGTGTGTGTGTGTGTGGCCTAGCATTACTATACTTGCGGGGACCTAAATCTGTTTACAGTCACGTGTGGGGACTCGCCTCCCTTATGGGGACACATTGGAGGTCCCCATAATCATTAATTTTAGGGTGAAGACTTGGTTAGGATTATAACCAGGAAGGGTAAGGTTAAGGGTAAGGGGTAGGGTTAGGCATGTGTTGGTTCTGGTTAAGGTTAGGATAAGTCTCCAGGAAATGCATGTAAGTCAATGTAATTTCCCCTGAAGTGATGTATACATGGTGTGTGTGTGTGTGTGTGTGTGTGTGTGTGTGTGTGTGTGTGTGTGTGTGTGTGTGTGTGTGTGTGTGTGTGTGTGTGTGTGTGTGTGTGTGTGTGTGTGTGTGTGTGTGTGTGTGTGTGTGTGTGTGTGTGTGTGTGCATACACAGAGGATCTGTCGATATACTGTACTGCGAAGAGGAAGCAGGTTAGTCTATGATTGGATAGGAAAGAGACCATTAGAGGGACATATGGACACACACTCTTTGCTGATTTAATATAAACAGTGCATGGCTGTAATGACTCGTGGCCAGGGTTGGGAGGGTCACTTGTAAAATGGATTACGTTACAATTACCTGGTATTAAATGTAATTAGTAACCTACAGTAAACTACATTTTAAAATATAATAGAGTAATGTAACCTGATTTCTTAAATCAATACATTTTTTTTACGTAAGTGTATTATGGAAGACAACATAACAATGTGTAGGTTCAAAAATGAGAGATTTCATTTGTAGGAAAACCTGCCTTTCGTTATTCAGGCTATACACCAACAATGAAACACATGAGCACATATACTATTTAAAAAAGCAGGAAGAAAATGCTCCGTCTTCGTTTAACACACACAGTTAAGCTCACACACGCCTTTTGCTGAACATATAGGTTCACCTACTGAATCAAAGAATAACAATGAACCAAAGAAAGTGAAAACTACGAAGCAGATTCAGGCGGTAGGTGAATAGATTCATTATTACATTATTAGCCTACAGAACAGAACGGCTTACAAAGAAGAAATCAAATCAGATCCTTTTACAACTAACACAATATTCTCTTTTTTAGTAACATTATAATCCTGAAAGTATTCTCCAATTATAGGAAATGTAACAGTAATCATTAATTCTGTAAATGTATTGCGTTACCCCCCAGGACTTGTAGCACTAATGGGAACATGATGGACCGAAAAGAGGAGAGGACGGAGAAGCAGAAAGGTACGCTTGGAGAATTCTTTCCCCATCTCAGAAACATTCTCACATTTGCAGATGTCCTTGAACATGTCTTAAAGCATCCGTGAGAAATCGTTACTGGCCAGCTGTTACTGCTCTTGTTGTTGTGGTTGCTGAATGATTTATGAGTTTCCATCACATTTCAATAGATAGGGTAGAGATTGGTGTAAAGTAGGAATGTTGGCTTGTTGTTTTTCTCAGTATGAAAACCCCATAAACTGAAGGGCAGCAAAAGCAAGAAAATGTCAAGTAAAACCAGATTTTTAAGGTGTGTATCTGATATTCCAGCTTCTTGGTCTCCCTTTGCTTTTGTTCTCACCAAAGAGTTCCTTGAGTGACTTTCATCGTCGTGACTGTACAAAAAATATGAAAGAGAAGTCGGAATAGAGGGAGAGTAATGTATTTTAAATGTTTTCATTTCGTAGTCTGACTTTTTTGGAAAAGCAGGGGAGGATCTTTCAATTTGTACTCATGCTAAATTTATATCTTAGCCGTCCCTTCGCAAGATGAATAAAAGAAGAATGACATTAGAAAGGATGGCTTCAGTGCACAGCGGCTGCGCTTCGTAGTGTACAACAATCCTGTCTCTGTTTCAGCATCAAAGTTTCAGCTAGCTTAAAGGACCTATTTGTAAGACCTCCCAGAATATTCATATTTTTCATCTCTACCAGCAATAACAGACATTCAAACTCTTCCAAATTAAACAATACAATATGTCCTTTGTCCATCCCTCCACAATTGTATTCATCTGAAGGCCTTTTGCACATTCCAAATCCTCAGTAACCCTTGTTGTTAAATACTTTATGGAGAATACTATGGTTAGGGTGAATTCGTTTTTGGCATGGACATAATTGGTGATCGTTTGGATTAAAATAATACGTTTGTACGGTTAAAATAACTTTGTTGTTATGTTTACTATCATAAACTAGGTGAGGAGAACCATGGTAATGCTTTCAAAAACAAACAATACCTTGACTATCAATTTTTTGACCCGATTATTCACCCAGCAATGATCTCTGCCTTGAATATTCATTCATGTTTAATTTTCCATATATCTAAACATGGTGATTTTTACGTGTGTATTGGTCAAATCATTCCACTCATTTCTTAAAGTTTACAGTACTTTTACAACATTTCAGATTCTCTTTGTTTTAAATATTTTACCAACGATGCTCAACGAAGTTGTTCCAAATCAGTGTTGGATTTAGAAAATGTTCAGATGGAAGTTATTGCAGTTTGGCTGTCTTGCTTAATTGAGACTAAACCATCCAATCCATCAAAATGGTATTTGTTGTACAGTCCCTTCGAAGGATTGAGGTGCTCCCTGCCCTTCAATCAGTTCTGTATTTACTGCAAAAACACGTGCGTGCCGTCTCTCCGTATTACTTCTGGAATCCTCCTTTCGTGAACACAAGGCATTTAGCCGCCACCTGTTCTCTGCCTTCAGTCGCCCTGCAGATTATTTGCAGCTGTGCAGCTGAATGCTCTGTTACAGCCAGGATCCCAGAACTGCAGAAAAGTAGTGTCTGTATCTCTATAGTTGAAAGAAGTAATGAATATGAATCGTAACAATTACAGAAACCGAATCATCTTTCTCACATTAATGGAGAAAGTTCTAGGTGCAGAGGCAATCGAAAAAGGAGTTGTTAATAACGTATGAAAAGCTTCCTGCCTATAATTTAGCTTTCTTTCCCCAATACCTAAGTTCATCTAAAGTTTCTTTAACTTCTGTCCGGACAACTGTGTTAAAGATAATAGGCAACACGGGCGGATCATTGATTTGTTTGCAGTTCAACAGATGTCGTGGGCAGTTTAAGTCAGTTTGTTGAAATTATGTTAAATGATGTTGGTTGTAAAAAGACACAACATCATTGTTATTTTAAACTTTATGATGAAAATAACTTAATTATATAATAAGAAAACATACATAGTGGGCCAACAGGGTTCAGTTGGTTAAGAACACATGGACAGGAAGTTGCAAAAGTCGGCAAACCACCAACCTGTGACTTTTGCATTAAATTGCCAAACCCCACTGAAAGCTACAGCTGCCCCATTCTAACATTTAAAATGCTCCTGTTTGATTGTTGTTCTAACATTAACACCTACATGTAAGGAGAACACTCACTGTTCCTGAGAGTAAAGCTTCTGTTTGTATGTTTTGAATGATTTGCTGAACACTTGCAAATTGAAGAAGGTTTTTGTTGTAAGTGGATTACACAGCAATTTTATACATAATGTTAATTTTTATACTCCACTAAAGCTACCACCGAATGTTCATTTTGTACATCCAAACTGCATTGACTGCAAAAGTACCTTGAACGTTTACTAAAACACTCAAGGACTATGCTGAAGCAGTATCTTTAGGTACTATGTATATTTAGGTACTTTCTGATACTTCATACTTCGACTCAACCCTACCTAAAGGGGCCCTATTATGCTAAAACCAGAGCCCAGTTTACTCTGATTGGTTAGCTGGCCGGCTCTGTTGTGATTGGTCAACCGCTAAGGGATGTCCCGCCCTTTGCATAACACGTACAATGTATTGGAGCGCTAGCCAATAGAATCCGAGTGTATTATATATTGATGTCACTATGTTCCTGAATTAAGATAAGATTAATTAAGATGAACCTTTATTAATCCCCGAGGGGAAATTCAGTTGTACAAAGCAGCAACAGGGTAAGCGTGAAAAAACAGGACAGCAAAGATTCACACAGATTCATAAAATCAAAAATAAATTAAATCAAGAAAAAATTAAAATGATAATAAAAGACTATAAAATAGGAGATGAGTACAAATAAGAGTAAAATAACTGTAAAATAACTGTCAGAATATACATATTTGGTCATCTAAGTTATAAAGTACGGAATAAGTTAAAGTGAAAAGTGAAAATGGACCATAGGAGTCCAGTCGAGGCGTTTCTGGCTGTGAGTGTGTGGATATAAAGAAGCAACCTTCAACAATCGGAAGTACTGTATCATATTATTGCTTATAGGTTAATCAATCAGGAATACTAGTTCAATATTATAACCATGTAATACTAAGTCCCGCCACTCTGAGAGGGTTTTTTACTTTTAATACTACGAATATGTCTACAACCTTAATAAATAGTTCAAATGTTTAAACGTTCACGTCGTCCCAGTTGAGAGGAACGATGGATGAGCTAAACAACTGGCCCTTGTTGTTATTCGGCTGCTTATCAAAAGGCCAGTTTCAATTTAAGAGTCCACCTGTTACTCTTTGATCACTTGAGTCTGAACTTGAAAACGTGGAGGCTCTCACTAATCCAGGAAACAGACAGCTTCATTCCTAGACTTGATTCGGTTCCTCACGCTGATCTCTGCTCACGTCTCCCCCGGATCTGTCGGCTCGCATTATCTTACGAATATTTCAGAGTTTGTTCCCGCACATAAAAAACAGCAGGATTTCATTTTGTATGCACTGCTCTGAAGGACCGAGAAGCTAAGACACCAACAAAATCCCAATCAATGTGGGATCTCTGATATTAGTGCCATGGATTTTCATTTCTGTCTGCTGCAATATGATTTTAAAATGTATGCAGCTGTTGAAGGAGCACTGAGCAAGATTTTATGAAAAACAAAGATATAGATTATGAAATTAAGGACTCTCATGAATTTCATGTAGCTGCTCCAGCTCCAAGGCCCTGGTATTAAGCACACTGGCTCGCTGTCACACTGCGACACTTGAACAGCACAGGGCTGCTGTTAATGTTATTTGTATCACCAGTGCTTCTCCTGCTACAAGTCAATATGACTGCTGTGGAAAGGTTTTGAGCTTCAAGGCTTCTTTCATGCAACCTTCAATTCTTCAAAACAACCTGCCAGTCACGACAAGGTTATAAAACATTTTTAGCCCTGTGACTCTAATCTGTTATATCGTTTCGCATGCCAGAGCTCTTTGTCAATATCACCTTCCTACAAAGTGAGGCTTACCAAGTTTGACTGTATGTCCAACATTTAGAAGAGATAAACTTAATGTTCTTTTAATGCAATCATGTTTAATCAACTCTGTCTTCTTCAAAATTACATTACAATATCACTTTTCTGTATTCCTAATCAGATTTTAAAGGGGACCTATCATCATGCAAACTGCACTTTTTGATGTCTTTTATACATAAAGATGTGTCCCCGGTGTGTCGGGGAACTCACGCAGCGTCAGAAAATAAAACCCTCTCTCTTTTCCTCCGTACCCAAATCTCTAAAAACGGGACTACAACGGGGCTGATCCAGATTTGCGTCCGATATGACGTAATATCGGAAATGTGGACCCACGGCCCAATCAGAAACGTTGCTATCAGAAACAATGCCCGACTGTTTTGGACGTAATATGGTCGGTGTTTACATTAGCATCGCTAACACTCAGAGATAACCTGTGCTGGAGAGCAGTGGTCTAACCGGCAAGAGAGAAAGCCTTTGAGCTCCAGACTGTTTCAGAGATAATCCTTGATAATCCATGATATGGCGTTATATCACGGCAGCATTTAGTTTAGACAGTAGCTGCCGGGTCCCGCATGAGCTCAGCCCCCTCCTTTTTTTTTTTTTTTTAAAGCTTTATTCCCCAAATCAGCACCTTTGAAACAGGAAGTGAAATAGAGGGATATGAGGCATGGCTAGAACAGGTGATCTGTTTGGTATTTTGAGCAAAACACTTCATAGACATGTTTTTTATGTATTTGTATATATCTGAGACCTATGCTATTGCCTACAAATAGCATGATAGGTGACCTTTAAGGTAGGGCTGCTCGATTATGGCAAAAATCATAATCTCGATTATTTTTGATAACACGATTATTAAAAACGATTATCCATTTACTTTGAAAACATCAATTTATTGGAGTTAGTTAGTTATTAGTGAGGCATCAAAAAGCGAAATGTGGATAGAAATATGTTTCAACTCCAAAAGTAATTGAAAACACAGCTTTGATGATAGGAATATCATTTTTGGGAGACCAAGCTGGTTAAGTACAGTCAAATACAGTCAAGTTCAACCAATCCTAGATTTCCCCAACAATCATGAGCCATTCATTCTTAGACCAGTATGTGTCCAAATAAAGCTCAAATAAAATACTGCCTAAACAGACACGACTCTAAATAAATTGCATGCTGGTTAGAAGAACCTTGTCAAAAGGCTTTTTATATACTCTGGAACGTTCTCGTCAAACACTCATCCGGCGCCATGCTGGCCTGACTAGACACAGTCTACTTAATGTCAACTCTTTGAAATTGCAACTGTTTTCTCGGTTGCTGGTATTACATATGCAGGAATACTTTTTCACACCGTCTGCAATTTTACATCATCAACATTACTTAAAGGTAGCGTAGGTAAGAATGGAGAAACCGGCTCGAGTGCGCTAGAATTTGAAAGTACGCAGCCGAAAAAAATCTGCCCCTTCCTTCAGACTTCCTTCCAGAGCCCCTCCTCCAACACACACGAACGCGCACATGACCAATGAGGGCACGAGATAAGTTTGTGCACAGATGGAAGGCTGACAGGCAGGTAGGCCATCCAGTTACTTTAGCCGGGCCGGCTCAGATGATTGGTCGTGCTTTTTACAGCGCTACGGCTTCCAGAGATTAAATATTTGTATTTATTGTCAAAGCATTTCAGATATTCATTGCTATCGGATGTTAAGAGCATTCCATGAATATAACAACAAGTGTTTCTGAAGTGAATTACCTACCCTACCTTTAATGACTCACCTTGATCCTTTTACTTTGATAGAAAATAGACTTCTAAATTGACTACAGGGTTATTTATTTCTATATCAGAAAAACCGTGTGCAAATGTGATTGAAAGCCTGAAACGTATGAATAACTAAAGAAAGCAACTGAGTGATTGATAATTGTGGTATAAACCATTTATCATTAATGCCAATTATGTGAATGGAAAATGCCAAGCGTTTAAGACAAATTTGCAATTGAATAAATTACTAAAACCCAATAAAAGGTCATGAATCCTCTCAAGTCAACTCGAGGAAAGCAGTTAATTCTCTGTCCGCTTTCCTTTGCCTTTAATACAACAACTAGCAGTATCCCGTTCTGATCTCAGAGGACAAACCGCAGATGTTATGAAACGACATGACGGAGAAAATTCTTTAATGCTCAGTTCAGTCACCGATGCAACAATATTCATGGCAACCACTGAGTATAGTGCAACATCCCGTCGTACTCTGCCTCAATGTCCTTTTACCTTGGATGTACAGTAAGTGCTTTCTTTTGAAAAACCAACAGAAGGCGTCTCAGGGGAGAGATGATATGTTGCTCAGACGATGAAAGGCGACAGAGGAGATCACAATGAAGTATAGCCATGTTCTGAAGAGACCTTTTGCCGTGTAAAGAGGGCTGTTTAGTATAAGCCCCGGCTATAATATCATACAGTAAGTGGATCTTAGAGCAGCCCACATACTGTACTAATGACTCAGTTCATTTTTCATCAAAATGTACAAGCTCTGCCGTCTCATAAGTCTCCGTGTACACAACTGTGCAGCTCGCAGTCTTCAGAGGCTACATTTGCAAACGTCTGTCATCTGAAAATGTAAATTAGACTGATGTGGTTTGTTGTCATGAGCATTTAAATGAGTAACTCATATGTGTGTACACTCTCAAGTTAGCAGAGAGTTACTACGGCAGTGTGGTAGTGGTAAGAAGGGTCGAAGCGCCGGGTGAAGATGTGAAGATGTAACACTCGCTGTATTCATTAGTATTCTAAGAATAGGACGGCTGGTGTGGGGTGATTGGTCAGGTCATGTGAGCGTTTATAACTCCTTAATGAGTTTAAATGGAGAAATCAGCACTTATGTATTAACTAGTCTCCTATTAACCATTATGTTTTATTAAAAGAGAGCCGTCTGAACCGTGTTCTTGCCTTCAGCGCTCACTCTTTCTCCTTTGAGACGCACAGATTACCAAAGACAAGCACGGCACTAAACATAGGTACAGCACTTTTTAATTTAGAATTCAAAGCAAAGCACCGACATTAGCGCTGAATTAAAATATGCAGCATGATATCAGAGGTTTGGACTCAAATCATGTGACAATTTGAGGACTTTAGACTGGGCAAAATGTCAAAGGCTTGCAGCTGCACTTAGACTCTAACACCAATGACTCATGACTTCATCTTTATTTGATCCTTTTGACTTAAATACTTTCCCTTTAGCCCACATATTAAAAAGTATGTTATGCAATAGGTGTGCCACATATTAACGATTAACCGTTCATATCGTGAATCAACTTTTAACTCCCTAGATTCATTTTCAACCCATTTGACAGCATACAGTCGAGTTGTATTTGAGAAATAAAGTACTAAATGTAGTGTTACTTGGCAACAGAAATGATATACCAAAGATAGTTCATTCAACAGATTGCAGCTAGAAAAACATGCTGGTGAAAATAGACGAAAACAGCAATTTGACTTGTATAACAACTTGAAAGTAAAAGCCATTGATCCAGACTTCAGCCATCTGTCTTGATTTGGGACTTCAGTCCAAAGACTTACTTAACACCGGAGCGACCACGTAGGAGAAGGAGTCATGCTCACTTGATTTCTTCAGGAAAAGGATGGATGTCTGGCCTCAAGTCACATGGCAATTTAATGACTTTAGACTCGATTGCATTCAAAAGATTTGCAGCTCGACTTAGACTTTAACACCAATGAATCTAGACTTCTCTAGGACTTGAGCCTTTTGACTTGAAATGCTTGATACCTTCCCCCAAGCCCAAATATTAAAAAGTATGTTATATAATATGTGTGCCAAGTATCAAAAACCCTTTTCCTGAATCAACTTGTCATGAACCAGAACAAGAAACAATATGCACTAATGTTATGTTACAGAAATGATTTAACTTACGGTAATTCTGTCCATGTACAACAATGCAATGTAATGTAATGTAATGTAAAGGGAGGTCAGGTACTCTTTAAAACAGCTGGTAGCTATGGGTACTTTTTACTTAAGTACATTTCAAAGCCCATACTTCTTTACTTTTACTTGAGTAAAGAAGTGTATTCAGTACTTCTACTTTTAGAGTCTTTTTAAACACGAGTATCTGTACTTCTACTTGAGTAAAGGATGTGTGTACTGTTGTCATCTCAGCTGGAGTCTAAAGACACACGAGCAACAACCAGAAAAAGGTTGTTTTTTACTCCGCTCAAGTAAGTAAAAGTAAAACATGAATGTTAATGTCTTTCTGAATCTGTATTATATCATTTACTTGATTGACTTGAATAACAACAAATAATGCAGGGAAAATAATGCAGGTATGTAAATGACATGCTTAGTGTATATTTGAAAAAGAGTGTTGTGACATCCTGAAGCGAGGCTGCAGCTCCAAGAGAGGACTCGCTGACTTCCATTTGAACAAGTGTTCCAAAGAGGGCTAAACGTTATGAACATGGCCTCTGAGAATATGAGTCAGGAGAAAAACAAATTGTTATAAGTTTGATTTGAAAAGCAATGAATCACTAAAGAAGATCCCACACAGTTAACAGAGTTTGAGGGTACTGTGAGAATAAGTTAGTAAAGCTCTGCAGTGATGTTTACTGTGAGCACTCTCCAAAGCCACCAAGTCCTGCAGAGGCATGTGTGTCGTCATCTCTGACTCATTTGCTCTTTAACACACACACACACACACACACACACACACACACACACACACACACACACACACACACACACACACACACACACACACACACACACTCACATTGCAGTGACTTAGCTTCATTTCAAACCTTTCAATAATTCAGTGACTCAACTTATAAATATGCAGACTCAATTTGTAAAAGACAGTTTGTGTCTCGGCATCTGTTTATGAAAGAGAGATCCATCTGTGTTTTACAAGTACCTTGTTTTCAACAATATGGCAAATAAGGAAGTGGCTGCTATTCTAGTGACACACACACACACACACACACACACACACACACACACACACACACACACACACACACACACACACACACACACACACACACTGGTGTGCCGTGAGGCAAGTCCGGGTGTGCCGTGGGATTTTGTGACAACCATACCTTATTATTGCAATATACAACTACACAAAAATAAAAATAAATACATTTACTATATCAGTACTTTGTAGGTTTATATGTAAGTAATCTGCGCGACCACATCTCCACGTGCAGTGCTGCATACACATGGCTGAGTCAGCGATAACTCTCGAGGGGTGGAGGTATGCCCATTATTTTGAGTTCATCCGAAGAATAGACAGGAATGTGACGGTGAGGTGCAAACTGTGTCCAGGCCAGAAGCTGTTATCCACTGCTGGAAACACCACGTCACACCTCAACAAGCACCTGCAAAGAACACTTGCTAAGGTGGAGCTACCGCACACGCTATTTGTTGTTTGTTTATATCACAGTCTGTTCTTCTTCTCTGTTTTCCGGTTGTTGCCTGTTTTGAATGACGAATACACACTACCGCCACCTGCTGGTAAGGAGAGTTATTGCCACTCACGCATGCGCAGTTCGTACGTGCTCGACTGAAGTCTTTGCGGTGTCTGGTTCCAGTGCAACACATGGCCAACACGCAGGAGAACACGCCGACGCAACAGAGTGAGCAGAGATGCGCAAAATATACAGATAGCAGGAGACAGAGGACAGCCACGGTCAGATAGGGAAACATTCAGGATCTGGATCAGTCTTATGCGACAATGGAAACTGAACTAAAGAGAATATTTGAAACTTTAGCAGTCTGCGTGATCTGCTTGCAGGGAGGGGCGGGCCGGCCCTGCGAGTAAAGTAACGAGTTACTTTATGTAGAGAGTAACGAAGTAGTGTAATATATTACTTTTTTAACTTTTTTAAAGTAATATGTAATATATTACTTTTTTTTAGTAACGACCCCATCTCTGCTGAAATGTTACATTTATAATTTGTAGTTCAGGACCATGGACAATGCAGCTTCCTTGCATTGACAGTTCTCTGTGCTGAATTTCCTTTGTCTCATTTTTAATGTTGTGACCTGTCTGGTTTAAATGAGTGTGTTGCTGCTTTGATGAAGCCTAATTTGATAACGTTTCAAATTAATTTCTGAAATATTTCGTTAATAAATATTTCATGAGTAATATAGTTGTCTTTGTCACATTTTATTTGGCATTAGTAAATAATTATTTACAGATATTTTACATGATATCAGTGATAACACGTGTTATAAGGGCTATGTTGCACAATAGGTGTGCCTTGAGATTTTTACTTGTCCTTTGGTGTGCCTTGGGCACAAAAAGTTTGGGAACCACTGCTCTAGGCTACAGTTAAAGAGCTGAGTCAGGTTTATGCTCTCACCATACTAAGTATGACACGACCATTGGTGTGTGTGTGTGTGTGTGTGTGTGTGTGTGTGTGTGTGTGTGTGTGTGTGTGTGTGTGTGTGTGTGTGTGTGTGTGTGTGTGTGTGTTAATAAGACAGAGACAGAGAGACAGGGGAGAGAGAGAACGAGATCAACTTTCCACTGATGATATCATAAAGGGGAAATTAACACTGACCTACAGATCAAATAAACATATGCACCCTATTTGAGTCTAAAAGTGAGCAGAACACAGACAGGTAGAATAAGTGCGGTTTTGTTCCGACAGAGGAAGGTCTGTACGTCATCAATCGTACGGCTTGGTTGAGTTAAAAAGAAGTGCAATTGCTTTTTGACGGTAGTGATTTGACTGTTCTCCATTTGAAAGCACTGCCTGGGTGCAGGAGGTAAAGTGCGAGTGGAGAGTGAAGAGTGAGTCAAGACGAGCCGTGCAGTACAACCGCGGCATTAGTCAGAATACCGTAACCTCTCTGTTTATATTTGGCCTATTTTCGTCTTATCCGTTTGCCACAAGTCTAACAGACGTTTGGTAAATCAAAGCAGACGCAGCAGCCCTGGAGGTATTGGCTCAATGTATTGATCTTAAATCTATATCACAGCATCCGTCACGTCCATCTCATCTCTATCGTATGATCATGAGTCACGACGCTGCTGTTCGTTCTCATGTTGGCTTCTTTCTGATTTGGATATCTCAATTATTTACGAGTTGAGTTCCTTCCGGACTCCTAATGGACAGCAGGAGTGTCTCTCAATTCATGCATGTTGATGTTTTGTCAACATCAACATGAATATTTTGACATTGTCATTGAGTTTTTCAGAAGAAGTAAATTGTAACTCCTTCAGCAGAGTATTTATAACTTTGATCTGTTAATTAGATTACATTAAATGTTGTTACACAAAGCCACATTTTTGCTTTACAGGAACATTTCTGCGAGGCAAGTTTATTTATATAGCACTTTTCAACACAAGGCAATTCAAAGTGCTTTACAAAAAATGAAAGACATTAAGAAAATGGCATTTAGTCAGCTTTATGCATGCAGTGCTGCTCTGCAGTACTTCACTACGCAGCCCATTGGAACCATCTAGAGGGAGATTTATAACCTCTGCTTTGATGATGGGCCTCCTCCCCACTGTGCAGGGGAGCATGTTCTGCAGTCATGATAATTCACCATCATTAAGGCCTCCCATAATACTGATACAGGCTCTAAGTGCCAAGCAGACGTCCCAGGAACCCTCTAAAAGCCTCCAGCACCTGGCTGTGTGGTTTCCTGGACCAGGTGAGTCCGGGCCGTGACATCACATAACAACGAGCTTCTGAATGTGAGCCGCCGGGCCACGAACAGGCAGCGGCACAGATCCATACTCTGTTCCCTTTTAAGTGTGTCGAAGTCAACATTCATATCACACACACAGGAAACTACACACACACACACACACACACACACACACACACACACACACACACACACACACACACACACACACACACACACACACACACACACACACACACACACACACACACACACACACACACACACACACACACACACACACACACACACACACACACACACACATAGTCCATACCTCCACATACAGTACAGACACAGAAACAGCTGCAAGGACAACAACGTCGATCAATTATCAGCCTCCTCTTCCTCAGACACTGTCACTGCAGATAACACACTTCACAAACAGCTGTGTGTGTGTGTGTGTGTGTGTGTGTGTGTGTGTGTGTGTGTGTGTGTGTGTGTGTGTGTGTGTGTGTGTGTTCTGACATGGGTTATTAGCGGGCTACTCTGAACACCTGCAACTTATTTTCCTCTGACTCTCTCACACACACACACACACACACACACACACACACACACACACACACACACACACACACACACACACACACACACACACACACACACACACACACACACTTTCAGTTTTATTGACAGACCATCTTTTTGTCGTCCATAAAGACTGAGACACTCGGGTGTAAAAGGATGTCTATCCCTCTCTCTTTCTTCCTCCGTCCTTCCCCTGCTCCTCTTCATATCTGTCTCTGTCCTTCCCTCTCGGGGGTGTGTGTGTGTGTGTGTATACAGTGTGTGTGAGTGTGTGTGAACGCTCGCCTGCCGCAGCTCCCATCCTTTCATTGTTATTTAGCTAACCAATTAGATGTAGGGAACAGCAGGTGAGCCCTGAGCTCTCTCCAATCAATAACCTTAATCCTTCCTAATCAACCAATTAAGATTCTATTATCAACACACACACACACACACACACACGCACGCACGCACACGCACGCATGCATAAGCACGCTGGAAATTAAGGAATGCAGCATTATCTCATATCTTTGCAGAGATCCTATACCGACTTATCATGAGCTTAAAAGGCAGATGTTGTATATCCTCTTACAGACGGATCAAAACAAATAAAGAAGACTTTAAAGGCGGGGTAGGTAATTCACTTCAGAAACACTTTGTTATATTCCATGGAATGATCTTAACATCCCGATAGCAGTTAATATATTAAATGCTTTAGCAATAAATACATAAACAAAATATCATCTGTGGAAGCCGTGGCGCTGTAAAAGCACGACCAATCATCTGAGCCGGCTAAAGTAACTGGATGGCCTACCTGCCTGTCAGCCTTCCATCTGGGCACACACTTATCTCGTGCCCTCATTGGTCATGTGCGCGTGTTGGAGGAGGAGCTCTGTGAGGAAGTGGCAGATTTTCAAATTCGCACTCGAGCTGGTTTCTCCAAAATGACATTTAAGCTTCAATTAATAACTTGTTGTTTTATCATGAAGTCTACAGACCATAGAGCCGTCTCGCTTTGTTTATTTCACTTCTAATGAATGGAGGTTGTTTTAGATAATGAAATACTATCACATTAAAACCCTGTGTGTGTGTGTGTGTGTGTGTGTGTGTGTGTGTGTGTGTGTGTGTGTGTGTGTGTGTCTTAAGGCCGCGACACACCAACCTGAGACCAAAGAACGCGTACCGAAGGCGTCCCGACTTTTACGTCCGCTACCCCGCCCGCCTACGAACACACCGCAAAGACTTCAGTCGACGAGTAGCAATAACTGTCCTTACCAGCAGGCAGCGGTAGTGTGTATTCGTCTTTCAAAAGAGGCAACAGCCAATCAGAGGGATTTCTTTGGCCGACTTTCTTGCGGGAGGTGTGAAAATGTGCCGCAAAGCAACGACGGTGCGGGACACACCAACCTGAGTAGGGCGCCGCGAATGCCCGATTGCCTCTGACGGCCTCTGACTCCCAAAATCGGGTAGGTGTGTCAGGGCCTTAAAGGGCACTACATTTTAGGCTGGGATATCTTGTTGAAAAATGGAGGTATACTCATTGAAGCATGCTAGGCAAAATACATTTCCCAACATGCATTGTGAGTCAAAAAATGTTAAGGGTGGGTTTCAAACCACATACTTTCCCTTTTTGCAGCTGCCCTGACAACTGAAGTGCTTTTGAATTGCACGACACTTCAAAAATACTGGGTCTTGAACTGCTTTCTGATGACAAAGAAAGAGCGAGGTGTCTTTTCACTGTAAATGGAAATGCCATTTATTGTTAATTCTGTTTTTTCCTGGGTTAAACCATAAGAGGGTTAATCCAATTCATTACCATTAACCCTCTCTCTCCACTCCCTAGCTCTCCCATCCTCGTGTGTAATGCACAATACAAGCCAGAGATGCCATGAATGTTTTAAGTAATTGTACATATGCATCCTCGAGAGTCCTGAGTCCTATTTGCAATTGAAATCCTGGCTCTCCAGATCTAAGAGGTGCATTTGGGAAAAGCAACTCGACTGAAGGTTGCAGTAAATAACAGAAGAGGGCGGGGGATTTGAGTAGATCCACTAATAATGTATAATATAACATACATGAATATGCAGCGGTAGATTGGCAGGAAGAAGCACAAAGTGAGATTATTCTTTTCACTGGAACAACGAAAACCCTCAGGTCTGAGAGGAATGTTTTCTTTAGTAATCCACGTGAAAATAACCCATTTATTTTGCCTTGAGGGATGTACTTTCTTTAATGTTTCATAAATATGTGGACATACATAATTGTGTGTTATAATAAGAGTGTGCAAGGCGGAAAAAGACATATGGATGTTCTGATGCTCGGCAGCAGTGACATCTTGTTTGTATTCCTCGTATTGCCTTTCTTCTTCTGATCCCACTTCACCCGCCTTGCGTTTCTGTAGCGACTGATATCCCGGCCGTTATTCTGATTTATTTGAGTCCTGAGTACCTCAAACAAGGCAAGTAATTGTTTGCTCCGAGCAATAAGATGTGGGAGGGAGCGAAGATAGACGGGGGAAGAAAAGCAAGGCAGATTAAATAAGAGCTAGAAAACCGAAAAACTCTGCGAGAACAAGGACACACGAGAGCGCAGATGTCAATGGAGGACGAAATTAGTGGTTGAAGGAGGAAAGTGTTCCCTTCTTAAGTATGTCACTTATGTATGCAAATGGAAAACAGGGAGAAATAGCAGTAAGGCAGGGGTGTCAAACTGAAGGCCCGGGGGCCAAATCCGGCCCGTGACTTCATTTTCTGTGGCCCCACAAGAGCTTGCAAAGAATATAATATGTTTATTATACGGTTACATGATGATTTACAGAAGCACATTGCGCATAAACTACATGTCCCACAATGCATCTGAAATTAGACTTTTTTCATAGAATTTGACTCTTTTTTTTAGTTTTTTTTAAATGTCACTTCTGTTTTTTCATTTTGACTTTTTTTCCAGCTTTTCTTTTGAAATCATTTTGTGACATTCTCACTGAAGAAACTTGCACTTATTTGCCCCAGACTTCTGCTTTCAGACGTAGTTATTTATGAAGTTATTACCCTATCTGATAATAATCCAATGCAGAGGCAATAATGTAATATAATACATTATTTTATATATATATTTATATATAACTTACAACCGGCCCTTTGAGTGCAGCCATAATACTGATGTGGCCCGCGATTAAATTGAGTTTGACACCCCTGCAGTAAGGGATTAAAAGCTTTTTTTATCAGCTGCTTTTAAGGAGAAATTCTTCCATTATTTATCTTTGGTATTGAATGCTTTTGTTACATATTGTTTATTGTCATAGGAAAAACATATTTATTGACTTTACTTTAATGGGCATTCAGCTCAATTGAACAAGAAAAACAGATCGACTTGAGCTTTTGATGCTTTTTAGAAATGGGGAAATCGTACTTTAAGTGTTCCGTTTAGTTAAAGGCTTTATTTGTTTGAATGGAGAGCGTGGCAGCGTACTGACACACACTGCCCGGGGTTTCTGCCAGGTTTCACAGCCAACGTTCTACATTGAACTTCAAACTGAATTTGGCAGACGTTGAGAAAAGGCACCGTTTTAACGGCAGATTAAGATTCAAGGAGAAGTTAAAGGATCAGACTTAACAACCAAAAGGCAACATTACATTAGTCAGTCTCTATTTACTATACTACTTTGCGTGGTACATCCTCTCCTACTGGAAATGGAAATATTTAGAAGCACATCATTTTGGCATATACATAAATAAGAGGAAATAATGATTTTTTAGGCAGGGGGGGGGGCGGGACTATTTACTGCTGCAGATTAATTCACATAAAGGTATTTACAGCTGTTCAATGATTAACAAATAAATCAGCTATTACAGATTTCGGCTACACAGGTGCTAATCGGATCAACTTGTTTTCTTCTCATGGGATTTGTTGATGGTATTAAAAATATATATGCTAATATGACCGGAGTCATCCTTAAATTGGGTGCAACTTTTTGTCAACAGAGTTAATGTGCTCTTAATCCTATCAAGAGATAAACCTCAAGCATAACAGAAAAAATATCAGCAGACAAAGGCTCCAGGTTTTGGAAGTGGTATTGTGATTGTAGAATGAAATGTTTAAAGCTTGTGTGTCTCACTTCTTCCGCTGCTCATGCAAAGTAGTATGCGCTGGCATGTTAGGTGTGAATCTGGCATGACTGGAAGGTAGATTGCCTATACTGCCAAGAATGTGTGAATATCATGTTGTTTTTCTTGTTTGGTGTTGGGTGATGAAACAACATTACTAAACATTGTCTGTTACAAAGTTAGTCCATGTAAACGTGCCACAGTTGGTCAGGAAGAGCACATTGTTCAGAACTCTAAGACTCGATGTATATCTGATCAGTGAAGCATCTCTTTACACGTGGCCGTCTCATTCACACGCACACGCATGCAACCTTCAAAATAGACAGTTAACTTGTTACAACACCTGAAACTGGTCAAGCCAATGCAGAAGTAGCCAGCAGGTGGCGACTCCACTGGTTGCAATTCTGATTTTGTCGAAGTCTCTGAGAAAATAATCCTAACTTCATTTATTACCTCGTAAAAGATGTTCCTCGTGAATTTATGATCTCAACGGCTCATTTCAAGTCATGTCTTAAAACAGCATTCATTTGGTAATTATCCCGATTCAGACTCAAATATAAGATAAAGGTGGTATGTTCTGTGGCGTGGCTACTTTGTGATCGCCAAATCATTTCAAGGTGTTGTCAAATTAGGTTTTTGTCCGTGTTTTCATTTTAGAATTTAAGTGTTTTTAGATGGATCATTTTAACATTTTAGTCGCCTAAAATGGTCCCTTTAAGTGTTTAGTATTGTCTATTATGTCACAATGCCAGAAATGTAGTAGTGAATTGAAATACCAGTACATTCTGCACCAGAGTAAGTGCTTGCCCTAGAACCTTGTAACATTTATACTGGTGGCAGTAGTCCCCTGTAATGTGTAAAGTGACCACAACCCACTGACCTCTGTTCAATTGCTGCAGTGTCCCAACCAGAGGTTAATTAGGTGGTCACTCTTACAGTCAGGTGTGATAAGTGTTAGCCGGTCCTCGCCTCCGCTCTCTCCCCTCGCCTCTCTCTCTCCCCCCTCTCTCTCTCTTTCTCTCTTTCTCTCAAATTGCTTCCTGGGTGCATCGATTGCTGGTTTGGAAGCTTTTCAGTTTAGAAAGAAATCTTTGGTAATGTATTTTTACATTAAGCCATTTGTTATTTTGCTTTGAGCAAACCTTTTTTTCCACGATTTCTAATGACCACATCACATCCTTTTCTGAGATAATGTTTTGGTTGATGATTATCCATCTTAATGTAAATAGATTACTTAATGATGTGCCTTCTGCCTGCATTCTCAGTGTTGTCCAGGGTTCAGATCTATAGTAATAACAGTGGAAACAAAACAACCATCTTAGTTATTGTTTTTTAGTTTTTGTGTAAAAGCTTCAAACCACCATTTGTGAGAAAAAAACAATCCAATCTCACTGCAATTTCATTATGTGAGACCAGACAATCTTCTACCACCCTCTGTAGTGTGTGTGTGTGTGTGTGTGTGTGTGTGTGTGTGTGTGTGTGCGTGCGTGCGTGCGTGCGTGCGTGTGTGTGTGTGTGTGTGTGTGTGTGTGTGTGTGTGTGTGTGTGACGGACGGATGGAAAGGCAATCCGCTTTAATTGAACAGCACTCGAGCATACATTAGTTGTGTGTGTGTGTGTGTGTGTGTGTGTGTGTGTGTGTGTGTGTGTGTGTGTGTGTGTGTGTGTGAGACAGATAGAAAGGAAGTGTCTGCTCTGCATTGCGCTTAACAGGGTAGCGCATGCGGAGACTGGGGAGAAGTTCCTTACATCCGCCTTAATTGAACCACACTCAGGCTTAAATTAGGCGTGTGTGTGTGTGTGTGTGTGTGTGTGTGTGTGTGTGTGTGTGTGTGTGTATTTGGTAAACACATTACAAACTTGAATATGTTAGCATGTGTTATCTCTCTTGCATGTTTACACACATACTCACTTTGATGCTCTTCTTCTCCACAACACGCAGGATCATGCCTGGAATATAAAGGAATAATCAGCCTGTTGATGCTTTTGATTTAAACAGCTGAATATGGAACATTTCCTCTCCCCATGTTGCTCCTTTTATGTTTCTCTGTGTTCACTGATAATATATTATGTCCATTCCACTATCTAACTTGACTAAATTACCATTTCCAGTTTCCTTTCAATTCCATGTCTTCCCGTGATCCATTCCATCTTATTATCATGTACGTTTGACTCTGCTTGCTCTGCAAAGTTTAGTATACGGGATCCAACTGAGGAGGTTCTACTTTCCACCTGCTGGCAATTTACAACTACAAGATACCTTTGAGCCGCCCTTCAACACTTATAGTTGAAGAGACTCTTCAACCATGCTCAACCATTCAAAAGGACACAGGGTGTTTCTCAATGTTAAGGAAGGATGCTCCAGAGCCACTATTTCAAGGATGCTACGTCATCGAGTCCCGCCGAAGTCCAGGCTCCTTGGAATTCTACCGAGCCCGGCGTCCTTCGTAGCGAGACATTTCGAGGCTGCACATGTGTATCCTCCGCTGTCTTAAAATCCCCACAATGCTTTGCGCACGGACCAATTTCCCAAAATCTGTGGCGGAAAATGTAAGGCGGGGCCTCTCGTATGACGCACACCTGCACACTTGCTCGCCTGTTCCACTCTTCGTTTTCCGAATGCCCGGAAGGATTCTTGCCTAGCTTCTGAAGGAAGTAACTTGGAAGACATGTCCTACCAAGGAAGCGTCCTCGACATTGAGAAACACCCAGAGTCCTCCAACATGAATAACTAAATACCTTGTTTGCCATTGACTTGATGTCACTATGTTACAGAAGTGAACACAGGAGCCCAATGGAGGCTTTCCGGCAGGGTGGAGTGTGTGGGAGAGATATCCCAAAATAACAAATGACATGAAAGGGACAAAACACAATAGGACCTCTTTAATAACTATTCATGTGCGCCTTCTCCTCTGCCACCGCTATGGTTTTATCAAGGTGATGAAGGAAACTTGTACATCTGGCCAACCCTATCTCTGGGGAATAAATGCGTAACTCGATAAGCTTTAGTTGTCCTTACATGAATGTATATATGTATAGCAACACATGTATACACCAGAGAGACTGTATACGGACGCAGATACAGTGCGTCTAATGGAATTCACTCAGCTTTATAAAGTATGTCTCCAATCATACATAATCAGGAGGAGTAACCTAAGGTGTTGTGTAACCATGGACCGAGACTGTTTACCATTGAAGTCAAGAACAAGATCAAGGTCTTATTTTAACTTCCAGACACGCTAAGCCTCAGCACATAAAGAAGGACAGGTGTGAAGGACTCTCAGGCTGCCTATTATACCAAACCATGACAGTGCATAAATCACACATTACCTTATGTCTAGTCATTTTCTACCACATTAGGTTCAGGGGAGGGAAAGAGAAAAGATTGGAGCCGTGGTAAATCCAACGGGACAAAAAGAACTGTCGTTTCCATCAAAGGTGAGGTCACGGATTTTCTTGAACTAACCTTAAAGTCCTCTCTAGCTGGGTTCAGACACAATGCTAAGCAAATCTTTAGAGGAAACAGAGTTGCGTACAAAGTCAACGGAGGGACACGACTAGACGGGAATTTGCCTTGAGCGGTACAAGTCGACGGTCTGCTTTATAAATGGAGGGAGACGGGGAGACGGGGAGACGGGGAGAAAGGGGAACGCGTGTGGAAGGAAATGTTGGTCGCAAGAGGTCATTTGTTGGGATGGTATACGCTGGGGTTTCAACTATGCTTTCGTTGTTGTGGAGAGTGTCTTGGGTTTGTGATTGGTGCATTCTTGTCAGGTGTATTCTAGTAAAAATTGACTCTTTTATGACTCAAACAAATCTGCTTAGCATCTGAATACTAACAGCCAACCTCTCCTGTAACGGATATCATGCATATGTGTTTCTTCAATCACTTCCTCTCCGCGTCAGTATGCAGCACTTCAAAACACCCACTTCACCTCCACTCTCAATCAGTGCTCCTTTTGTCACCTCCCCACTTCCCTCCACTATTCTCACATTCCCTCACCCATCGCTCGTCTCCTCTTCATCGCCATAGAGATTTTAAGGTAAGAGAAACGAGGGCTCACTTCAATCAAAGCACCTGAACAACTTTTTTCTCTTTCCTTTCTCATTCTCTCTCCCAATTCTCTGTTCGTCCGTCTGCAGGAGAGAGGACATAGAGCCCGGTGAATGGTCTTGAGTTGGGGGCGGTTTAGCTGTTATGTTGAAGAAACCACAGGACAGGATGGGGAATTAAACGAAAGTAGAGGAGAGGAAAGGGCAGTAGACAACAGGAGAGGACCGGAGAAAGTAATGAGAGAGGATCGGTACAAAACAGAATAGGCATTTGGGTGCAGAGTCTGTTAAAGTGAATTTTGCTCTTACTGTTGCACTCCAGTCTCATATTGATGATGCGGGAGCGTGCTTGCACTCTGAAGTGATCTGAAGCTATCAGTGCATCACATGTGCTGTGAAACTAGAACACTTCTCTTGTGTTTGAAAGGCAAAGGAGAACTCTTTATTCGAGTCATTCAAGGACACAAACCCAATGAGAGACTACAATTGCATGTTTTACATCTTTTCAAATGTGAAAGTATAACCTGCAGGTCTTTAACTTCCAAAGAGGGGATAACACTACCATGCTGTGGAACCAGACACTTGAAGCACAAAGAGATGAGAGCTTTTGGAGATGAGAGGCTGCAGAGGACACAATCTGAGGGCAGTGTGATGTAAAGAAGGAAAGATGTTAAAGTGTAAGACAAGACATGGGTTAGAGAAGGACAAGCGTTTATAATTAGGTTGTTACAGTCATTTGATTACTTTTTATCGGTGACAAGAAGTGGAAGGGATCATTTGAAAATCAGACTAGTCGTTTTACTAGAGAGAAATAGCCTTGCTTTCTGAACTTTACTTTATTAAACTGGGTGGCCCATTTTGGAGTAATACACAATATATTTTTGGATTATAATTATCAATGCATTGTTGTGTAAACATTACTTTGGTGCAGCTGGTAAAGTATGAGCCAAATTGAATTGAAACTCTATTAAAAAAGTCTATATCTATCATTTGATTTGGTATAAATAACCTGTCTCTGCAAAGTAGAAAATACGTGTAAAATCTTGCATTTTTGCCCAGGGACACACCGACATGCTGACTGCAGTGGGACTCAAACTTGCTATCCCCTGATTCAAAGTTCAGCACACTAAGTTTAGCGCACTAATAACCCACTGAGCCACAGGCTCCCATATTCAAGGTCTCATCATGAGCTGGCTCAGTCGGGTTGATATTTATTTTCTTCGAGTGTTCAACGGAAAAGACAGATTGAGAAACTATATTAGGATCCGGAGGGTTAGCCTCAGGTGAAACTCCAAAGCTGTCCACTTCACAGGTTGTGTGTTTCTCAGCTAGCCACTGGTCAGCAAGACAAATAAATCCACAATGTGGAGGTCAGGGTGTTAACTCTCCTTGTAGCACACCGTGTTTCATCATAAGGTGATTAATGTCAGCTTTTTTTTGTTGCCAGTTTGACACTGTTTGTACGTACTGTATAGGCTTGCCGTAGTTTCCCCCTTTTTTCTGTCTATGGAGTACAACAGTTGTTTTTCCTCTCACCGTTCATACTGTATTAAAAGTTGATGAATCAATTTAGCGAAAATTAAGGCTATTAAAAAGTATTGAACGGCATTTTCCAAGGTATTACATTGTGTAGCTTGTTTTCAATAAGTATATAAATTGTCCAGAGAGGTTGTGTTCTACAGTCTGCCTGAATGTAATCATGGCGTAGGTGTGTAGTGTGATTCTGTGGAGTTTATTTATGGCATCCCGTTGGGTTTGACGTCATCTGAACAGGACATCGCACGCTCACTGCTTGATAGCGCGCGAAGGTCCGTTTACGCCGGTTGTTAAGCAACATCGTTATGGGGAAATGCAAGTTTGCGTCCAAATGGTTGGAAGATAAGAAGGAAGGACAATCCATACTGTATATAGTCAATGTGAAGTGTGTCGCCAATGTAACTGGTTAGAACTGGAAGTGGCGATGAGGACTTAAAATGTATGGAAAGGGTCTTAAAAAAGGTCTTACATTTGACTTCAGGATTCCTGCATAGACCTGAGTTATTACATATCATAGTCCATATCAATTGTATACACATTTTGTTCATGTTGTTACACTGGGTTGCATCATATATTGCATCACTTATTTTATTCAAAGGGTTAGTGCACTGCTCAGCCAATCAGGGGGTGACTGGTTATTAACCCCAAGTATGTAAATCGCTTTCGATAAAAGCTTCAACTAAATAAAATATAATGTGACTTACTGCAGGCTATACATATGAATGCAGTGGATGCACACACACTCACAGTGTTGTTTATCTTGTGGTGTGCATGGTTTCCATGGGGACTTGAGAGCTGAATATTTTTGGGATAGAGCTGAGCACAGGCAGTACTCCGGCAATATGGGGTGTAGCTGTGTTATAAAAAAGTGCCTACTACTCAAGTTTAACATTTACATAATGCTGCTCCTCTGGCCGGCTCGTGGAATTAAAAGGCACATGACTGAGATGCAGCAGATTTACCCTCAAATAGCACCGTGCTAAAGGCTTTTTACGCATTCAAAACCATACACATGTATTTAATATATTCATAATAAAGCTGCAACAGAACATTTACATTATGCATTGCTCTTTATATTAACTATTTTGATGTGTAACAGAGGTGGTCTTTGGGGCCATAGATCTCGGCCTCCGTTACGAATTGTGTAGCTTCGTTGGTGGCGAAATGTATGTAGTGTGTGCATCTGTCTGTGTTTTAGTGTGTCTGTCTCGGTTTGCTGGTTTTATTTTGAAAAGTGTTCCCCTTCCCCCATGTCTGTTGCTGTTGATTGTGTGCACCTGGTGCCCTGTGTTGTCTCCCCCCCCCCCCCCCCACCTGTGTGTAATTGCTGATTAGTGTGTGTGTGTGTGTGTGTGTGTGTGTGTGTGTGTGTGTGTGTGTGTGTGTGTGTGTGTGTGTGTGTGTGTGTGTGTGTGTGTGTGTGTGTGTGTGTTAGGGGTGCAACAACTAATCGACTTAATCGATTAAAATCGATTACCAAATTAGTTGCCAACTAATTCAGTCGTCGATTCGTTGGTGACGTCATCACGTGTGTTTTACGCCCCGTTAAGCTCTAACTTTATTAGTCTTTTTATCGGTACTGGAGACATTTAAAAAATATGTCATGTATTATTGCTACAAAGACATTATATCTTAGTGTCGCCAACTCGTTTCTAATATGCAAAAAGACAAACAAATGCGTCTATGATGTATTTTCGATCTTTCTCTCCCCCGCCTGCTTGCGAGGGGGCGGGGCAGTTTACACACGGGCAGCTGCTACATGCAGCAACACACACACGTGGGAGATGGCGGAGAGAACGCGCTCCGAGGTGGTTAAACTTTACTCGTCTCGATGTGGAGAATGCTCGTTGCCAAAAGTGGAATAAGAGTTTAGCATGTAAGGGCGGTAACACGAGCTATTTGTCTAAACATTTAGCAAAAGTGCTCCACATCCAGACGGAGGAATACACCGGGTTCGACTGTCTTTCTAGTAGCTCTGTAGCCCCGTCCACGAGGAACGTTTTCACGTCAGGTGTTATGTATGCTAGCAGCAACACACGGAGCTAACTACATTATACAAACATAATGATTAGAGGTAACAGAGTTATTTGCGGACTTTTGGTGACAGAGCCTTCAGTGTGGCATCTCCCAACCTCTGGAACTCTCTCCACCCCCGAAATCCGCAGCGCCCCAACCCTGGACATTTTCAAAAAAGCCCTCAAAACGCACCTTTTTACCAAGGCTTTCCCCACTGTATAGTTAGTTTAATAGGTTTATTTTTCCGCTACTTCCCCCCCCACCCCCTTAACCTGTCTGCCTTTTTCCCCCTACTCCCCCCCCCTACCCGACTTGTAAAGCGACCTTGGGTTTCCTGAAAGGCGCTATACAAATATTATATATTATTATTATTATTTAGTTTGTTAAAGTTTCAGCTATTCTGTTTACAGTTCTGTCATCAGATTATTTAATACGATTTGTTAAAACACTGTTGTTTCTTTTGATGTGAAATATTATTTATTTAATTTGAATAAAAAGCAATGTTAGTTTTGTTCACAATTTAAGTTATTTCAATAATATATGTATTTTGGAATCAAGTATTCATCTTTATTGTCTTCATTGTTAGTTTCCACATGCCTAAAACAACCTCAAGCTAAATCTAAAAGTTGATGGCTAAATAAGAGCGTTTGAGAAATTGTGCAAGGCATACAGTAATAGTCCGAATAGTCGATTAATCGTTTCATTAATCGATAGATTAATCGATTATCAAATTAGTCGTTTGTTGCAGCCCTAGTGTGTGTGTGTGTGTGTGTGTGTATTTAGGCTCTGTTGCCCCGTCTGTTTGGGGCTGGTAGTGTGTGTGAGATCCTGGCTGGTGACTGTGTTCACGTGGGCCGCAGATTGAGGCTGTGTCATATGTTTATGATTTAATAAATGCCCACACCGGGTTGTATTTTGGATGTTCTGCCTCCTTGCTAGGTCTGGGCCGCTCAACGGTCAGCTTCACGTGATGATATACGTTAATAATGTATAGAAGCAACCTTTTCAAATTATAATGGTTTATTTCTAAGGAGTCTCAAAGGCCTACAATATTATATTTACATGAAACAGATGTTTGCTAAAGAATAAACGTCTCAGGCTTATAAACAAATGCTGTTGACCATTTTCTAAAGCTTGACCATCTTCTGTCTGACTAAACAATTCATTAATTCATAAAAATCATTGTGTAGTTCATAATTTGAGTGCACTTTTTACAAAAGAGTGATTTTGTCTGGACTACAATAAATGATGAATCATTTTCTGAAAGAAGAAAACAGATTAATAACACGTTTTGTTTTTACCTAATTGATCATGCTCTTCACTATAAACCACAACTTTATTTCTAGACAGTTGTTTTTGTGGCTGAACATGATTACATTTAGTTATATGTGAGTTACATCAGTCTCAGATTTCTTTCTGAGGACCCATTGCTAAGACTCTTTCAATCATTTCCACATTCAAGTGATTTTCATGCCTTTTTTAAATGGTATTCAAAGTGGAAATGTGTCTCTTGTGCTGTGAAAGTCATTTTCCAGTGCTCTGAAAGGCTCTTTTACAGAGACAAACATGAGAGAGACGTCATTGTCTGGGACACACAGGACAACCTTTCCTCTGTCACTTTTGACTTTAGGGGACGCGAAGCAGCTTTTACCTCATCCGCTGATGCGTTTCTCTTTCATAACATAACTCTGACCTGTATAACTATCCAATGGCAACTTGTACTGTAATTATGATTCACCTATTCGTGCATTCATTTGTGATCCTGTTCCTGTTGGTAATCATTTATTTTTCAGCATCCTTGTCTTGCTGCAGAAAGACTCTTGTCACAACACATCAGTCAGTGAAACTAATTAACTGGCGCATATCACACAGCAACGCGCACAGGGAGACATGCTAACAGGGTCATTCAGGAGAATAATGACTGTTGTCCAAACTCAACCAGCCTGAGGTGATCACTGTTTCTTTATTTGTTGGATGGTAAATCACTTAAAGCGGTCACAGAAGATTCTGAGATTGTGTGAAGATGGCGTGCTGCGGGCCAAGTGCAGCAATCATATTGGTGCTGCACAATGGAGAATGTCCAAAACAAATGAAAAAAAGATGATTAAAAAAGTTTTCCCCAGCACTTTACTTTAAAGATACATCGGTCATTTGAGTTCCTGCATTGTTGGCAAAATGTTCAAAGCAAGTTAAGTTGATTTTGGCCTTCAATTTTACTTTGAATCCAGCACTGTTTGTCCTATCCTTCTTTACAACCAGACAGTGTTTCAAATGTTATTTCGTTTTTTAAGTTACAAAATCAGCACTGTTTCAATTATATAAAACTATAAATAATCCTTTATATGTATTATATTTGTCATTGTTATTATATTATATCCTCCAGGTATGAGTTGGTCTGCTATTTGTTAAGTAAGGTGAAGTCAGCTATTTGAAATTCAGTAAATGCTCACGTTCTGCTAGCTGTTCGCACTACACAGCCCTTGCTCGGTAAACTGGTAATAAACTAAGTTGCTTGGACCAAGATGCGTTTGTTCGGATGTGGAGTTAAAATATCCACAAACATTCTCCAGAATCAATAAATACCCATTTACGCCTACAGCCAAGCTAGCAGTGCTTTGAGCTATAATGCTAACATTAGCATGCTAATGCCCACAATGACGTTGCTAAAAAAGCTGGTGTTTATCAGCAAAAGTATTTTTTACTACTTTTGTTTTCATTTGTGTTTCGATTGCATCCAACCAGCAACTGTCATGAGTAGATAAAGTGGAGATGAGGTTACAGTATAGTCACATGTATGGATTACATAGTCAGGTTGTAGGATGTGTGACACTGGTTGTATTAATATGAAATGTATAAGAAGGATACACAGAATGAAAGAAAATGTGCTGGCAGGATATATTTACAGGTAGGGTTCAAGGTTTAAGGCATGTATGAGTTGAATACATTTGTAATGTGCCTAATAATAATAGCAATTAAAGATATTATCATGTTAAGCAAATGAATATTTGTAAATAGGCAGTAAATATGAAGTACAGGTTATGATAAATGAATAGAAGGAAGTAAAACTGAAACCTCTTTGCACCATGAAGGTTTGAGACAAATTTCATGGCAATCTGTAAAATAGTTGTTGAGATATTTAAATCCATTCCTCAGTGCTCCACACTCTTTGGCTCCAACATTAACATTTTATGGTGTGAAATTCTGAGCTATTTTCACCATGTAATCACCTTTCTAGTGTGGGTTGATCCCAGTATATCTAGGAACCAATTTGAATATGTTTGAATTCATACAAAGTTTCTACCTTTTTAATATCAGAGAGTATCAATGAAATCCACTTGACCAAGACATGACCTTTTAGATCGGATTTTCGACAACAAGTGAACTATGTTATGTAATTTTACACAGATAATAGCAGTTTCAGGGGGACTGGAAATACGCCTGCTGCAATACAGTTTGCATGTAACAGTCAGGCTGACACCTTGAACCTAAATTGCTATATTTGCTGTAAGTCACCTATACATTACACAAAGCAGAGACTGTGTTACTTCTATTTCCAAACACTGACTGAAGAGCTGCCATAACACTTGGCTCAGGGCTGTCGAGTGATGCCGAGGAGAGGCAGCTCCTCCAATTCCAGATCAAGGATGAAAATTCAATCAGACTGCAGGCACAACAATAAAACGATAGCAGATTAGTGCAGAAGTGATATACCGGGGTAAATGTAACCTAACGTGTATTCCAAGTAGGCTCCAGCAATCATCCGTGTGTGGAAGAATATTTCTGATCATGTATTAAACGCCAAGGCGGGAGAAACATCTCAGATATAATCATCCAAAAGTGAAGCAGGAGATTTCACTTACAGTACATACACGCAATGTGTTTTAATGATGTTATACATATGGAAAACATTCAGGTATCTAACACATCTCTCTTTCCACGCTCACTGTGGTTCATCATCTTACAGAATCCGACAAAATGAAACAATTTTCTCCTGTAAGGGACATTTTCTCAATCTGTGAACAATGTGGCTCCGAAGTTTTCTTGACCTGAAAATCTCCCTCATGGGACACAGAGTACTTTATATATGACAGATGGACGACACAATTTCACACCGGTGTTTCAGGAGGCAATTGCTAACTGAACTTAAAGTACATGAAGCTATGCAGAGGTGAGTAAATTACAGCACTTTATCGCGTAATAAGTCTTGGAATGCACTAAACATCAGAGCCTAATGGCTGAACATGATGCACCAGCCTCTGAAGCTGAATTCCTCTTCAATGCCACTCTTCTTTTGTGCAAAGAAGCAATCCAACGAAGAACGCATTTCTTTTTTTTCTTAACTTTCTGCCTCTCAGACTGAACTCAGTGTCTTAGACCTGCACATGCATCCTGATGTAACACAAGCACAGCCATCGTATGCCGATTTAGCAATTCATGAGGACATCAAATCTTTATGAACAAGTTCAACAAAGATGTTATGACAATTTGTGTAAATGTAAGTGTGTTTTTGTCTACTGGGATTTAGAAGACACTTGTGTGACCTGAGGACACTGGGGCAGGGTACGACCTGGATGTAGGGTCAAGAGAAGAAGGATAAACGTATAATACTTGAGATTTAACTTCATCATGCAGTACATTTTGTAGTAACTGGTTTGTCTTTTCTCAGCGGCATTTACACTGTGGACGGACCCAGTACAGGAAGGATTCAATATAGAAGATCTGTGCACATAATAGACATAATGCAGAAGACAAAGGCCATTGCATGTTCCCATTTCAGATAATGCGTGAACCAATTTGATGAGTTCTGTGCCCAAACATGTTGCCTTGTTTTGTTTGTTTGGCTGCACTGTAACACATATAATTGCTTTTCTTATTGTAGGAGTTTGCAGTTATCCGTGGTCAATACAATAACAAACCATGACTGACATTTTAAAGAGGATAACTGAACTGAGAACTTTATTAATACAACTTTTAGCTGCGTTTAATGGTTGAAATGTGGCATTTAGTTCTGATGGTAAGATATCAAAGAGGGTGCAAAGGATTGCTTGATGTCAAGGAGATTTTTGAAGTGTAGAATTTAATGTAATTTTGAGGAGCTCTACATTTTTAGGCTTTTGTTTACTATGTATTTTTTGCTGGTCTTAACTTTATTTGTCTGCAAACTCTCTGGGGTATGCATATCTTCTTAAAGGTCACCTATCATGCTATTTTTAGGCAATAGCATAGGTCTCAGATATATAAAAATATATAAAAAACATGTCTATGAAGTGTTTTGCTCAAAAAACCAAACAAATCACCCATTCTAGCCATGCCTCATATCCCTCTATTTCACTTCCTGTTTCAAAAGTGCTGATTTTGGGTATAAAGCTTTAAAAAAAAAGAAAATAAAGTGATAAAAAAAGGAGGGGGCTGAGCTCGGCAGCTACTGTCTAAACTAAATACTGCCGTGATGAAACGACATATCATGGATTATCAAGGATTATTTCTGAAACAGTTTGGAGCTCAAAGGCTTTCTCTCTTGCCGGTTAGACCACAAGGTGAGTTCCTTTTTACTTCCTGCTTCTTCACACACATGCTCTCCAGTACAGGTTAGCTCTGAGTGTTAGCGATGCTAATGTAAACACCGACCATATTACGTCCAAAATAGTCGGGCATTGTTTCTGATAGCAACGTTTCTGATAGGGCCGTGGGTCCACATTTCAGATATTACGTCATATCGGACGCAAATCTGGATCAGCTCCGTTGTAGCCCCGTTTTTAGAGATTTGGGTAAGGAGGAAAAGAGAGAGGGTTTTATTTTCTGACGCTGCGTGAGTTCCCTGACACACATGTTGATGTATAAAAGACATTTTGCATGATAGGTCCCCTTTAAGTTGCCAAAACACAAATGGTCTTAATCTAATAAATACGGAAGAGGATTAGGGCCACATGAATATTTTTTTTGGGAGGATTTAAAAAAAAGAAAAAAAATTGTTCTGGGAAAAAAGTCAGAATTCTGACTTTTTTCTCAGAATTCTGACTTTTTTCTCCCAAAAAAAAAATGTTTTTTTGTTCTGAGAAAAAAGTCAGAATTCTGAGATTAACGCATGTGTATTTTTTTTCCTCGGCCGCCCCGTAGTTTCAGAGCGCATCGAGTTTAAAATACCATCTGCTGACAGCCCCGCTCCTGCCGCCTGCTTGTGGCAGACCCTATGGGCAGACCACACTTCCACGCTCACCGGCAGGCACCGACTGGCCACCGGGAGGACCGGGAGGGTGTGTGTTTGTGTGGCCCGAGCGAGCGAGCAAGAGAGAGACCTTACGTGCATTGTTGTTGTTGTTAGCATCTGGTGCTAGCTAGCTGCGCTAACGGATATAAGGAGCTGTTTCAATGAAAACAGAGGAGCGACATTTCGCCACAACTGCACCGAGCACTTGACTTGATGCAGGAAGCCAGACAGCGGGACATTGGAGGAGAAGTCAGCACACTCATGATTGCAGCAACATGATTGCAGCGTCCAGGCAGCTCCCGTTAGAGCATATGCCTTGAGTTGCACATAGCTCCAATGATCACACACACACACACACACACACACACACACACACACACACACACACACACACACACACACACACACACACACACACACACACACACACACACACACACACACACACACACACACACACACACACACACACACACACACACACACACACACACACACACTCCATTTGTATTGAATGAGAGAGGTTCCAGGTTGTTGTGTTTAATATTAATGAGAATATTTGTCATTGTTCAAATGATAATAAACATTAGCATAAAGCATATTTGTCCACTCATATGTTGATAAGAGTATTACAAACTTGAAAAATATTCCTCTAAGGTACATTTAGAACAGATACAAAATGTGCGATTAATTTGCGATTAATCGCGATTAGCTATGGACAATCATGCGATTAATCGCGATTAAATATTTTAATCGACTGACAGCCCTAATATTTATATAGTTACAACCGGCCCTTTGAGTGCAACCATAATGCTAATGTGGCCCGTGATGAAATTGAGTTTGACACCCCTGGCCTATTGTGTACATATGTGTTAGAGTGCTTGTAACTGAGTATTTTTACTCTGCAGTACTGCTACTTTCACTTCAGTAAAAAACCTTCTTCCATCCCTCTGTTCTCTTCATATGCTCACATTGCACGTCATTAAGCATAACGGTGGTTCCTACACGACAACATGTGACCCGAGCTCGATGGCAAAATGAACCGAGCACCATTTGATTAAATCAAGCCGCCTGGTGAAAATCTCACCGGCAGTTTACAGCTATTCCAGCGAAACCAATCGAGCGGCACATGCCTTACATTTCAGTCGTGACGCACCTCCAGGAGCACAACACTTTGATTTCACTCAGCCAGAGAACTTTCACATCTGCTAATGTTCTTTTCATATTCAGACCTGAAGTCTTTATAATGGCATGTGGAATGGCCAAGGGCTGAAGATCCCTCCAGCAGCATCATTTAGGCTCGCTGTTAGAAGCCATAAGGGAGTGCACAATGCGAGGAGTGGATGCCTGTTGCCATCCAGCCTGTGGCAATACATTAAATATGTAAAGTCATTTGGCCCAACATCACTCTAGTGTGCCAATACTGGAGCGGCAGGAGAGGAGGCTATAATAACTCTCTCTGGCCACAGCAGTAAAGCAGCCGCTCCCTGGGCTGCACGATGATTTGGACCATACTTTAACCGCCTATACGTTACTAAAGTGGAGCCAATATATGGACAGAAGACATATGGCACCTTTTTGAGTCCCAGAAAGTTAAATTCTGACTGGCTCACGGATGCTTTACTATCTGGACTTTAAAAATGAGAAAATAATATGGTACACCAAATGAATAATCCATGCGTTAGTGTTTCTCATCCTCATTATTCTCTCCGCGTGAATGACTGCGAAGGCATTCTTTTGTTAATTAACACATTCTCATCACCAGAAAAACACAAACAAAGCCATCTATTTTGTTTGATGTTAAGGGATAAAAGAAACTGGTGCAATGTCCCTGATACTTCAGTACATTCAGAACAGCGGGTTATTTCTGAACCCCTCCCCCATTGGTCTTTACTATTCCACCCGTTCCTACATCCATTCGGTGAAATATATTGCTCTGAGCACTTGAATATGTAGCCGCCCTGAGTCTGTTGGGTGAAAAATGACTTTCATCTCGGATTTGAGCTAAAGTAAATTACCCCTCTTGTGGTGTAGATCACTTTTAAAGACGTACGGTTTCGGAGAGCGAGGGAGAGAGAGAGAAAGAAGCTGCGTGGAGAGAAGACCAGTAGAAATACTGTATTCTGATAAAAGTCGAGTCAAAGAGAATAAGAAAACGCATTAATGAGTAAGAACAACTCAATCTTGTGGTTTTCAATGGGGTTCAAAAAAAGCAATGGAGGCAGGCTGGTATTTGAAGCCCTACTTCACAACTGAGGACATTACAATGGGCTCAGGTGGCAAATATCCCACCTAAGTCTTATCTCAGCAAACAAAGACAAGTACTGTAGGAAGTTCTTCTGAGACAAGCAAACGACCCAAATCTTTTTCCCAATATTTGTTTTTGTCATTTTCTCAGCCTCGGGGGAACAGGATTTCAAAAAGCTACTGTCAGACGCACGTTTAATCACTAAGCAAAGAAGCTTTCGCACAGAACTTTGTCACTGAGAAAAGTTAATCATCCATTTTTAATCCAATATACCAAACATGACGGGGGCAAATAAGAAGTAAGACGTTCGAAACAGGAAGAGGAAAATGAAAGAACAATTTGAACATAAAGGACAGCGAAAAAAAGGAAGGGAAATAAAAGCAAGGGCCATGTCAGGACAGAAACTAAAAGGAAACAGAAGGTAAAGGAAATATCGGGGGTGCAATGTAAAGTGATGAACTTATTATTGTTACCTAAAACAAAATATATAATTAAACTAATGAATAAATATTGACATATAATGATTACGATATCCTGCTGCTAAATATAGTCAATTAGCTACACATCTACCAGCTGTGATTGACACATTAAAGAGGCCCTATCCAGGTTTGTGTGCATTTAAAGGCTAAAATCCCCAAATTCCCTCCAGAGGGATTTTTCTCGCCAACACACTCCCGCCCTGCCTGAAACGCCTCCATTTGTTTTACTTCCTTTACACAGTGACATCACTATGTAACACTTGCACTTCTATTGGCTAGCGCTCCTAAACATTGTATGCGATCTCTGTAAGACATCTCTAAGCGGGTTAGGGTTAGGGTTACACAACAGACATCACAACAGAGCCGGCCAACTAAACAATCAGAGCAGACTGGGCTCTGGTTTCAGACAGAGGGTGAAAAGAGGTGATGCAGCACAGGCAGTATGAGAAAAGTAAAGAGCTTTTTGAACATAACAGCATGGAGACATGTCACAGTAGAGACACTACATCAGGGGTGTCAAACTCAAGGCCCGGGGGCCAAATCCGGCCCGCGACTTCATTTAATGTGGCCCGCAAGAGCTTTCAAAGAATATAATACGTTTATTATACGGTTACATGCCACTTTACTACATGTAAATATGTTGCCCATAAACTACATGTCCCACAATGCATCTCGTTTTGTGACATGCGCACTGAAGAGACTTGCAATTATTTGCCCTGGACTTCTGCTTTCAGACGTAGTTAGTTATTACCCTATCCGATAATAATCAAATTCAGAGGCAATAATATAATATAATACATTATTTTTTATATATTATATATTTATATATGTATATTTATATAGTTACAACCGGCCCTTTGAGTGCAACCATAATGCTAATGTGGCCCGTGATGAAATTGAGTTTGACACCCCTGCACTACATACTGATATGAACCTGAAAAGGAGCATATTTTATCTTTAAGTATATTTTGATGTGAATACTTTTGTACTTTGGTAGGATTGGAATGCAGGACTTTTCCTTGTAACATAGTATTTTTACATTGCCCCTTTTACTAAATTAAAAGTACTTTCTCAGCCACTGGGAAATGGTCAGGACTTTCCATCTTGAGGGACAGGGAGAGTGAGAGCAAAGGAGTGATGGCCTGCTCTGCCCTGAAGCATATGTGTTTTGTTTTGCCAACAACATAAGCACAATTATCTCATGACAAGCCCCTCTGGAAGCATCTCCCCAACTCAGCCGGCCAATCACAGTCAGTGTGGTGTTGACTCAGACTTGACACGTAGCACCACACAAGTCCATCCATCAGGCGGAGGGGATGGTAATGAGTGAGGTGGCTGGAGGAGAGGTGCGTCTGACAGATGGCCCCGTCAGCCCAGACCTCAGGACCACATCCAACTTCCTCTTTATCATCCGCACTGACCTCTCTTACCCTCCTTATCGCTCGACACTCTATTTCTTACATTTCACCACTGCACGATATGGACAGGTTGCGTCTAAAAAGTGCTGTTTGCTGATAGGATAGAGAAATGGCTTTACTTTTGTAACGGTTAGATACAAGTGATCAATAATATGGAATAAAATGAGATGAGATCATAAAATAAATGATACTGATATCATATACTGACATTAGAACAACGGGGAGGAGATAAAAAGGACAGGGTTAAAGAAAAAGAAAGGAAAATATGAAATAAGATAAGAGAAAAGATTGACAGAATAACATATTGCTTTATGATATTTAATGCTGCAGACCATAGAATGTTACTGGTGCTACAGTCTACATTGAAGAAACGCTAACCATCTGAATCATTTCAATGTATTCTCTTGTGCATTTAACATCAAGTTGCCCATCTACCAGATCAAATATTGCCTATTTGTATCTAAAACGGTTGTCTTTTTATGTTGATTTTTGCGATTTTTTTTTTTTAAACACATTTTTTTTATAAAGTGAGGCGTAATATTCCTAAACTTGTATCTAAACCGCCAGCCAATCGGTGATTGGCTTGATTGCCAAGCAACGCTCTTCACCTTCCGCCCGAACGTCTTGAGCCTTTCAGTTAGCTTTCGTTTTTTCATTAGCTCGATGTCGGCACGAAAAAGTGTGGTTGTTTGTTCAGTACTAAAAGGTTGAAGTCCCACAATTCATTTTAATATTCATTTGACATGATAACTATATCATATTATGCAACTATTCCCTTATGCAACATGAAAGTATCACGATATGTATCGGTCGAGTTTCGGTATCGTTCAGTGGTATCGGTATCGTAAAAAGTCAACGATATGCCACCCTACTCAGGCCTAGTTAGAAATCAATGTGAGCTAGGATGTGATAAAAGGAATATTTGATAGGCTTGCTGTCAACAACTGAGATAGATCAATGCCTACAAACAGAATGAAGCAGCAGTGTTTCAGCCGTGCCTCAGTGTGTGACAGACAGAGCGATCACTGAGCTGCTAACACTCTCTGGACAGCCTGATAAGATGTGACACATGGGCCTCCTCATGTCCAATGCATATCAAATCCTCCTAGCTTCCTTGAATGCTTCTCCCAGCTCCAGCCCCCTTGCAGGTATTCCACACAGAGGTGCCTGACATAATTTCCTGTTTTTAAATTCCATATCTGACTTAACTCCCATCTCCCATGTTGCCCAAGGACATTTATCACGAATGCTCGGCACATGTAAATGTCTCTTTACAAAAAAAACAAGGTAAATCTCAACTCATCAGCAGAAATATATTTAGAAGGAAGAGATGAGAGACCGGAGGCTGCTCGTCACATCAAAGTCTCACATCTCTCGCTCTCCCTTTCACTCTCCCTTGTTCTCTCCCTCTCTTTGCCTTCCCTCCATCATTGCGTGGGTGCAGACGGTTCCTATGGCAATGCCAGTCTGTCTGAACCCGATCCTGTGTCTCCCTCCTTTCAGAGCGACGCTATTTCATTAATTATGAACACATTCGGGCACGGACTGGCAGAATTTGCCCGACATCTATTAGATCTGAACATTTTGTGATTTGTATTCATTGTGCCAACATGCAACAGGATCCCGTTTCGAATAAGACATTAATTGCAGGTTAAGACAGCTCACATGGGATTTGTTTTGAACTTTTAACACGATTGATTGACAGACCTTAAAGGCTCAATATACTGGTGCAGGAACGTGTCCTTAAACTAGGAAAAGAGCATTTGAGCAGTTCCCTCGCCTCAAAGTCGTTGTCTTTTTGGATCGTGTTTCTGTTTAGAAGCCTGAAATCTGTTCTGCTATTAACACAAGTTTACGAGATGTTGATGTTTAGTCCTACTCTATTAAATACGTCAGAAAATACCCCACTCGTAAATGTCCGAAGCTTCTATGTGTCCTAACACAGTGGTCGCTAACAAGTGACTAAATAAACTGTTGAACTTCATCATGCTGAGCATCAGCCATCTTTATCTTAGCCTATCAATTTCACCAGGATTTAGCTAAACGTTAGCTTTCCACTCCTGTCAATGGCATTAACGCTCCAGAATCACAAATTGTGTTAATATGTTGAGATTATCCTGCTGAGCACAATAGGCACTTTCACACCGGAGTACTTTTCCCAGGAATAGTTCAGATAGTTCCTGGGATTTTGCGTTCACACCAAAAAGATCTGGAACTAAAACTTATTTTCGGGAACCTTTTCACCCCTTTTTAGTCCCTGCTAGAGAGGTGGTACTTTCCTGGGGAGGAAAAGGTTCCAATTTCTGATTGGCTGGGCGAATTGCAAACCACGCCCCGTAAAACTCTGAAAAGTTTTGTGAAGCCGCCATTTTATTTGCTCGCATTAGGCAAGGCAAGGCAAGTTTATTAGCATTATTAGCATTAGCATTATTAGCATTAGCCCAGCGCAGAAACGCAGAGAGACTAACTTATGGCAACACAAAAGAAAACATGGGAGCGGTGGAGATGATGAGGTGTCGGTGTTCTGGCGATTTACTCGGAAGGCTTCAGTAGAAGCTGCTGGGAGTCCCAGCGACTTCCGGCCGGGGACTTCGGGTGGCAGTATACGCCGTGAAGTTGTTTGCGGCCTGCCAGTAAACCCAAAGAAGAAGAAGTGACGTCAGCGGCTTCATTTGCCTAATTCTCCCTCAGGAACTTATTCCGGTGTGAATAAGATAGTTCTGGAACTAAAGATTTCCGGGGAACTATTCCTGGGAAAAGTACTTTAAAGTTGTGAAAGCACCTAATGTGATAATAACGTCATAATAAATGTGTGTTTTCCACAAAGCTTATGTTCTGCAATATTCCGAAATCCAATGAAAATATCCCCTCGCCGAGGGAAGCCCTGCTCTGTGTTGGTCTGGAAAAATATGTGATCACTGCACCATCTGTCAAGTAGTCAAAAACGTCAAATGGTGTTGACGCAGTATACAAAATAAACTGTTTACATACAATAAAATAACATTCCTCTAATAATGAAATTACATTGTTGTCTAAAATGCATTGAGGTGATTTTGCTTACATATTTAGTACATTCCTGCCATCAGGTTATATGGAGCTTAACCTTGTGTTTACTCGACAAACTCTAATTATTTAGAGTCCAAGTTCGTCTCCTTAATAAATAACCCAGCACTCAGAAGGCAAATAGCACTCCTCTAAATCTACCCCCTAATTTCCTGCACTTTAACACCTCTCTGCTGCGATAAGGCCGATAAGTAAAAGACTCTTCAATGATAATTAAATCGGTTGTTCATCATCGGCACATCAGGGCCACTGATAATAATTAGCAATAATGTGATACTCTGTTTATCCCTCCAGGGAGATCTCTCCACGGTTGCCCTCCAGCTACGTAGCTTCAACCGTATTTAGAGCGGCAAGGAGTCCATTTCTGGCTCAAGGACAACTCGCTACATGCTGGACCACATGGTCATGGTGTGCTGTTTCTCTAGCAACCAGGTGAGAGGAAAAGCAGGAAGACAAGCACAGCAATCAGTCAGAGACAAGCAGCAGATGGCCCAGGATGACCTGTTGGCTGGAAGTGTGCTGCAAACCAGTCACAAGTGTAGACATTAGAGGACTGATGGAGTGTGATCTGAAGGGGCTGAAAAAAACGGTCAGTTTACAGGAAAACGTCTGACCTTTTCTCGATGATGCACACATGAGCTGATGTGTTGCAACACATCATTTGTTTCTGTAGCATTTCATCAGAGACCAAGACAGTGATGGGTGTTGTCCAAGAATGTCATTCAGCTCATTTATGAAATTGGTGGCCTTAATTACAGGTTTGAGGTATACTTTAGCTAAATACCCACATTTAATGCTGCAATGCTACCATTTATGCATTTATACTTGCTCCATTTATTACTTAAAGGTAGAGTAGGTAAGAATGGAGAAACCAGTGCGCTAGAATTTGAAAGTACGCAGCCGAAAAAATTCTGCCCCTTCCTTCAGACTTCCTTACAGAGCCCCTCCTCCAACACACATGAACGCGCACATGACCAATGAGGGCACGAGATACGTTTGTGCACGAGATGGAAGGCTGACAGGCAGGTAGGCCATCCAGTTACTTTAGCCGGGTCGTGCTTTTTTACAGCGCCACGGCTTCCACAGATGAAATGTTTTAATGTATTTATTGTCAAAGCATTTCATGTATTCATTGCTATCGGGATGTTAAGAGCATTCCATGGAATATAACAAAAAGTGTTTCTGAAGTGAATTACCTATACCCACCTTTGAAAGCTGAGAAAATATATAGATAACAGCTTTCAGTAGATTGGATTGATGTGATTTAAATATTGACGGTTTATGTTATTTGGTATCACAGTATTTAAACCTGTATAACTTTCTGGAAATGTAATTGAGAATTTTTAACCGGCATGACTGTTTTTGGATAATTCAGAATATTTGAAATACTTCACGGTTAAAAATACTCGTCAACTCACTGCTGCAAATATCATTGCAAAAGTGCCTGATATGTACAATACAGAGTTTACATTGATAGCTACCATTAGTATAAGCGGTATGACAACATTTATCATAATAGAAAAAAGTACATTTTCTGACAGTATGCGAGTGTACACTTCACTCGACAGTTTGTATAGTATACTGTAGTACGTTTCTCCATCACTCTTCTAATTGCACTTATTTAATTAAGTAAACAATATTCCTCAACCACCTGTCCTAGAATATTTAAATACTCCTTTGATGATATGGATGGACAATAAGGAGGCATAATACGTTTCATTAGCTTACATATGCTGTTAGATTAGTTAAAATGTCTTGATGGATATAATAGATTCCCTAATAAGCATCTTTTGTATCAAATGCCAACGTGTCATAAATAGCTTTAGATTTGAACACAGCCATGATAACAGTAGATCATGTGACGAGGAACAATCGATCACATCGGGCAAATAGCTTTACTTGCTTGTGTAAATATCAGTCTATGATAAATATGGCAACTATTTCCAACTTCTCCGTGAAATGTAATGTTAAGGCACTTGGTCACATGCCGGTTAGCTGATTATACAGCAGTCGTTAAGTAGTCACCAAGTGCCCGACTGACACTTTCCATTTTAAACAGAGGGTTTTTCTTAGATGTTCTTTATCGAAATCAACTCTTTTAGGGACTGTGAGTCTAAGTTTGCCTTCATTTAACATTCCCTGCAGGTCATTAATTTGTCCTGCTTGCACAACATCTGGCTCGGCTCAATCCATTCTTGGGGAATCTTTCTATACTTGACTTATAGCATTGCCAGGTTGCGGTTTAATTAAAAAACCCTTGTGAGTTATTCAAACTTTCTATTTAGGAAACCCCCAAGACACTGATTAAAGCCCAGAAACGTGGTGTAGTAATATGCATATGGCTCTACTTTATATGCATATGCAAAAGGGGCTCAAGCGTCCAGCTTTACTATAAATAGGCTACAGGCCAGTGGAAGCTCTCTTCACACACACTCATCAAAATCTCTTGAATCCTCAGCAGACCTCGCTTTTGATTCCATTTTATCATCAAATGAGCACAAAACGATCGTGTCACTCAAATCAAAGAGTCCAGTGTTTTGCCGTTTTGGGCCAAAGTATAAGGAGCCCTAGCCGGCTTCTGATTGGCTGCCGGCCCGTTGAAACACAGCTGCTGTCTGCACACATCAAAGGGCTGTGAGCGGGTAGAAGAAGAGCCAAATATTCCCACAGATCTAATTGTAGAAAGTGCGGACAGACGGACAGTAGTCAACTGTTCGGCCATCATAGAGAGCCCCATTCACACACAGAGGACACACGAGTGCACACACACAGCTCCACATTCCCACCGGCAAACACAACCATAAGCGCACATCCCAACGGACCTCATTACAGCGATCGGCTCAGGACCTTTTGCTGGTCAAGATGCTCTTGTTGTGTGTTCATTTGCATCTTACGTACATAAAATGGCTTAAATACATGTGTGTGTGTGCAGTGTGGGCACATATGTGTGTTTTGTTGGTTCAGCGCAGAAGAAGCCAACAGGGAGGAAGAGAGAGGATGAGAACAGAGGGGGAGGAAGGAGGGGTGAGGCCATGCATGGTCAGAGAGGGCAGACGTGAGCTAAATAGCTGAGTTGGCAACTGGAGACCAGAGAGGGAAGACAAGGGTGGGTGAGTCACGCTGCTGTGTGATGAGGTACAGTGTAAGGACAGTAGACTTGTTCTGTTTCTCCCTGTGGGGATATGTAATGGGGCTGGAGGCAGAGCTGTGTGTCTGCATTGTGAGCTGTTTTGTCTTTGCCGTGTTCTTCTGTGTCGTGGTGTTATTTATTGCTGTGGGGTCAACCGTTAACAGCAGGAGTATGACGTCAGAAGGATGCATGTGTTTCAATGCTCCTCACTACACAGGATAGTTATAGGATAGCATTATAGGATCACGATGCATCGCTCTGCGGCAAAAGTTGAGTCGTTTTGTTTTTTTACTTTCCTGCTGGACGACCCTGTGTTTATTTGCAGGAGCCCTCTGCGTATGCTCAGCAGGGGCCAATGGGAGGACTGCATCTTTCCTACATTACTGTAGACAGCAGGTGTTCTGCTTCATCACAAAGGGGTTGGACATGGTCTAGGTCAGGTTTCTGTGCAGGACAGGTCTTACACACCAATCTGGGGAAAACGTCTCTTTATATAATTGATTTAATGCATGCATGAGGCATTGTCATGTTGAAACAAGAAAGGGCTTTTAATAAGGTGTTGGAAGCACACTATTAAGAAGAATCGTCTAACATCCCATCACGGTAAAATGTACGTTGTTACAGCGAAGGTGAAAGTGTAGATAAAAAGGCAAATACATTATACAGTAGCAACCATAATCAATCAAGAGGTAAGCACACGTTAATAAAGTAAAATAGGTACTCATAGATACTCTAGTCAGGTTTCTTTTGATTAAGAAACAGTAACATGACGTAAGGGAAAATAAGTGACTGACGTAGCATGAGCATTGGTATTGCACAGTGTTTACAATATGGTGTTGCTTCAAGATGTCCCTTAAATAAAGTGGTGGCTTAGTCCAACTAGAGCTGCAGCAATAATTGGAACAACTGGCAATCTCATTATCCGTCGGCAAAGATGTATCCTCTGGGGGCAACAGTCAACGTTTCCTGGGTTCAGGTGTGTGCGGCGTCTATTCAAGCGAAGACTTCCTTCACTGTGCGTCGGTCATCGTTTACAGTCCATTTAGCAGCTTGAGACGCAAGACTGGAGATGGTGTTGAGTCCGATTCTACGACTGATCTCTCTAAAAAAGATGTCTGCAGATAATACATGCAGATAAATCAATAACAGGTCATGTCAGCCAATGCTGCCTGCCTCCTTTTGCTGTCACAACAACTGTTTACCTCACCGGTAACAAACCAAAGCTCAGTTTACACACAGAAAACATATTGTCCTGTTGCCTACAGATTCGTCATCATATGCAGATATCTGTTTATAGAGATTAGTCAAAAGGGAATTCATTAATATGATATGATTTTCTGTTATCTTCTACATAATCCTCAAATCAGAGGGATTCAGAATATTCTCATTAACGATTCATGAGCCCCCGCAGCGTCTTTAGAATACAGAGATTTGTTACCGTATTGTAAGGCTTGTAATGCAGTATATCTAATGTTATAGGTACAGCAGTTCCCCATCTCATAAATACACAATTTCTAAATAAATATTATCTACTTTAACACGATGGTTATGGAAAAGGGTTTATCGCACAAGACTGGGAGCAGCAGCACATTTCTTTTGGGTGTTTGGTTGAAGAGCCCTGAGATATTTTCTCTAAAACGCAGTTATATTCTGCATTAAAAGCAATCAGGAAACATGGAGAGCTGGCAGAAAGTGAAGTTGTATCTCCATGTGTGTTTATTTGGTTATACGTATAACTTAGGAAGCGAAGTGAAGCTCTTATCTTCTAACTTTTAGAGGTTATGGGTAAGCATCTTGTCCTCTATCTGAGTATTTAAAGGGGACCTATCATGCAAAATGGACTTTTTTTTAAATGTCTTTTATACATAAAGATGTGTCCCCGGTGTGTCAGGGAACTCACGCAGCATCAGAAAATAAAACCCTCTCTCTTTTCCTCCGTACCCAAATCTCTAAAAACGGGGCTACAACGGAGCTGATCCAGATTTGCGTCCGATATGACGTAATATCTGAAATGTGGACCCACGGCCCAATCAGAAACGTAGCTATCAGAAACAATGCCCGACTGTTTTGGACGTAATATGGTCGGTGTTTACATTAGCATGCTAACACTCAGAGCTAACCTGTACTGGAGAGCATGTGTGTGAAGAAGCAGGAAATAAAAAGGAACTCACCTTGTGGTATAACCGGCAAGAGAGAAAGTCTTTGAGCTCCAGACTGTTTCAGAGAGAATAGATATAAAGATATGGCGTTTCATCACGGCAGTATTTAGTTTAGACAGTAGCTGCCGGGTCCCGCATGAGCTCAGACCCCTCCTTTTTTATTTGTTTATTAAGCTTTATACCCAAAATCATCACTTTTGAAACAGGAAGTGAAATAGAGGGATATGAGGCATGGCTAGAATGGGTGATCTGTTTGGTATTTAGAGCAAAACACTTCATAGACATGTTTTTTATATATTTGTATATATCTGAGACCTATGCTATTGCCTACAAATAGCATGATAGGTGACCTTTAGGCAAGGCAAGTTTATTTATATAGCACTTTTCAACACAAGGCAATTCAAAGTGCTTTACAAAAAACGAAAGACATTAAGAAAATGGCATTTAAAATCAGTCATTAAAAAGAAAAGCTAATAAAATAAACATTAAAGAAAAAATACATGGATAAAAGTTACAGTGCAGTCTAAGATGTGAATAGTTCAATTAAAAGCAGCGGCAAAAAGAACGTTTTCATTAAAAAAACTTTAATGTATTTAATGTTTTTGAAAGCATCCCAGGCTTTTCAGATTCCTTTGTGTACACACTACACTATAATATAGTCGCAGTGAGTGTGAGTGCAGTGATTTGAGGTGTACTCGTCACAGTGTGTCTTTTTTTTACTTTTTTCTTGCAATTTAACTCCAATATGTATGCACCATATACATCGAGGCACATTCCTTGTATGTGTGAACCTACTTGGCAATAAACCTGTTTTGATTTATAGGCACAAATGTTCCCCTTCTCACACAGAGACCATTTATTAAAGAAGTAATATCTACTTCATTCATTATGGTTATGGAACATAGTCTATCCCTCAGGACTGGCAGGAGCTGTTAGGTCCAAGAGCACTTTTATATTTTCTCAAAAAACAGTTATATTCTGCATTAAAAGCAATTAGTAAACATGGAGAGCAGCGAGAAAGTTAAGTTGTTTCTCCATGTGTGTGTATTTGGTTATGTGTATAACCCAGGCAGCGAAATGCAGCTCTTATCGTCTAACTTTTAGAGGTTATGAGTAGCATCTTGTCCTCTATCTGAGTATATAATGTATTTAACGTTTTTGAAAAGCATTCAGATTCCTTAGTGTACACTATAATGTAGTCGCAGTGATTTGAGAGTGTACTCTTCACCGCGTGTGTGTGTGGGACGCAAAGACATAATGGTGCACTCAACTTTGTGCGCCGTGCATACAGACACTCGGCAGATACCAACTCCCGTGTGTGATATTTCCAGTTTACACGTCTCAATGTGTCCTTGACTGGGCTCGCTGTGAGTGACGCAGAAAGAAGCTCTGCGCTCTGTGAAGTCCCCAACACTCACATCTCCCTCCCTTTCTTTCTTTCCTTCTCCCTCTGCCTCTCGTCACACCACCCCACCCAGAAAGCCAGCCTTTATCCTAGGACATATCAGGAATGTAATGCAATTTATAAGGGGAAGGAGGCAAAGGCAGGATGAATGATATATTGACTTCTATATAAAAAGCAGCGCTGCGCTGGTAATCTCATTTCAGGATGCTGTGATGAGATTTTGGCCTGTTTTCTCTCCCAGATGATGTGACTTTGGTCCTGCCATCCTCATGATGCTGCCGTGTGTGTGTGTGTGTGTGTGTGTGTGTGTGTGTGTGTGTGTGTGTGTGTGTGTGTGTGTGTGTGTGTGTGTGTGTGTGTGTGTGTGTGTGTGTGTGTGTGTGTGTGTGTGTGTGTGTGTGTGTGTGTGTGTGTGTGTGTGTGTGTGTGTGTGTGTGTGTGTGTGTGTGTGTGTGTGTGTGTGTGTGTGTGTGTGTGTGTGTGTGTGAGTGCTTCATGATATGCTACTCTGATTTTATCTGGAAGTTCAGCTAAAATTGCATCCTTCTATTTTTGTGTGCATGGTGGAGATACAATCTAAGTCTTTTCTTTTGCTCTTTAAAAGCCTTTCTCTCTTTAATATGTTGAGGAATAAACTTTAAAACGAACCTGCTCTCCTTCTTATGTATTGAATATAATAAGAAAGACAGCGTCAACACAGGAGGTATGCACCCACAACGAAAGGTTACGCAGTGACTGACAAGCAATAAGATATTAACTACGCTATATCTTAGAACATTTTATTAGACCAACTTTTATATGAAAAATACACAAAACAAATGTTAAGCCTCCTAAAGAATAGGACTTGTTTCTACTATTTGAAATCAGTTCAGAAGTTACAGTTTTTAATCAAAATATCTAATATATGCTGGGGTTTTTGTATACAGGTCGTATTAAGATCTATATATACGTTTATTTATATCGCACCATCAACACAAGATATTTTAAAATATTTAAATGGAAAAACATTAGAAGCATTTAGCAATAGTGCAGCCAAATCACATTATATATATTATATAACATGACTTTTAAAAACATTTTAAAACAGTCATTACAAACAGCGAAGAGAAAATAAATAAAATAACAATAACAATAATAATACAGGTATACAATACATTGCAAACTTTCCATTGAGCTGTTAAAATCTCCTTTAGTACAACACCAGGTCTAAAGTGTAAATGGCAGTGCACTGCATATGGTTAACCTAATGGCAGAGACGTGCACACATAGACTCCAGGTAGTGCTTGAGCACCTGCCCGTTTTGCCCTCTGAACAGCAATGTGCCCTTTTGAAAGTTCGTTTTTTACAGTTTTTTATTTTATTTTTTTACAGTGTACTGTATGTGGCTCATGGTAACATCGATCAATTCTGGATTAAAAGCTTCTAATATATACAGCAATGCCCCAAATGCGCGTTGTAATTTTGTCAGACATCCCCACACGTGCCCCGCGGCACTCCCCTACGTGCCCTGGCTGCAGCCCCTCCCTTCCCTGCTCTCAACGTGAACGCGCAGCGCGCAGAGTCACTCAGTCAGACAGGCCACGGTGGGTGTGTGGTGCAGCAGCACGATTAAAAGTGCCCTAGTGACGACCAAGTAAGTAACCACCAGGTAACAAATACAACGAGTGTATTGTTTAGTCCCCTAAATCAGATGCCAAACTAAACTATAACTTCACTTCTTTTCTTGCATCCATCCATTTAGTCTCGTTGTGCACTTTTGAAAATAGCAGATCTACGCTCACAATGCGTCATTATGCTAGGGCTGAAGTGATTAAATGTATGTTTTGTAATAATCTTAATCAAAATAGTAACATAGTAACTAACTAAAGTTTTCAAATAATTGTAGTGGAGTAAAAGTAGAATATTTGCATCTGAGATGTAGTGGAGTAGAAGTAAATGTATTGAAAATGGGAAATACTCAAGTAAAGTAAAAATGCCTCAAAAAGTACAATATAAGTATAACCTTATAGGTTTACATTAATGCTGCTGTTAAATGTTTCTAGGAGATTAACCCTTAATTATCATGCACAGCAGAACAGTACATTGATTTAGCTCATTTGCATTTACCACTTGTAGAATAATGCCAAGAAGAGACAGGATAAGAAAAGAAAAACAAAGAGAGCTACAGCAAGCAGCCCGGGGAAGCAGCTCTCTGCTCTCCTGCGTAAAGCAGCCTGAGCCTACCAGCAAGAAAGATGAGGATGCAGATGTGCCTGATGAATCATCATCAATGATGAAGATGAAGAAGAAAGGTCAGAGTCATGTTAAGGGACAAACTGTCTGTCTAGAGCCCTTTCATGCTCAGATTTGAACTGTGATAATAATAATAATAGTAGTAATAATAATAATAATAAATAATAATATAATTTTATTGAGAGGCCCACAATTTATTTTAACCACACTAAGTGCTTTGGTGATACTAAATCAGACATGAAGCTACTTGCCAAATGACAAAAAAAAACAACAACTAGTGGTAGGGTGTTGAATTTTGGCCATGACAGTTAAAGTCTGGTGAGTCTTAATGTTGTCATGCATTGCATTGCCTTACCCAAATAATTGAAATAAACATCATATTCTATATTGTTTGTATTCTAGGCAGCTACAGCAGGCTCAGGGAAGCAGCCCCCTGCTGTCCTGCAATAGTCCATCTAAGATGAGGGAGACAAATCCATAGAAAATATCTCAGACAGACACAGATGAAGCAGAAATGTCAGAGTCCAGAGCAGCACCATGTCCAGAAACAGTGCTCTCTGATGATGACCAAAATGAGGGAGAGATGGAAGGAGTAACCAAAAACCGAAAAGAAACTAACAAAATCAATGTGCGCGAAACAAATTTTCGCGCACAATTTCGGCGCACGCACGCTTCGCACGCGGGCGACCGCCAGACCGCCACGACGACTCAGAAGGTGCCCTTTTTTTTTCTCTTGAGCACCTGCCCCTATAAATGTCTGTGCACGCCACTGCCTAATGGTGTTACCTAGCAACAAGACCGTGTGCATTTGTTTACGTGACACTTGACGATGTTTGATTTGATTAGGTTTATGGTCGTCTCCGTTTGCTGCGCATAAAGCAAACATCCCTCTACGTCAGGGGTGGGGAACCTCCGGCCCCCGGGCCGTATACGGCCCGCGAAACCATTTGGTGTGGCGCAAAAAATTAAAGAAATCTAGACCGCAAAATAATTAAACAAGTGAGTGCCTGTTTTTCCTGGCCACGGTCAGGGTCCTTGAACACAACACAAGCCTAACGTGTCATCACGTGGTATATATGTCGTCTGACAGGGGTGTAGTTCTGACGGGGAGCAGTGAGCACCAGAACGCAGCTCCGCTCTGGCACTTCCAAAAATTGCAGTACCCATAGGGAGCCGTACACATGCTGCAGTTTTTGCGTGGCTGTGTCTTAGTTGTAAGCCCAGTGGCGATCTGTCATACTGATCATACAGTCAATAACTTTGTTGTTATTAGCATCTGGTTAGCTAGCTATGCTAACGAATATAAGAAGCTTTTTCTACAACCAGTGAGGTAAAGGCACATCTTTATATGATTTATATTATAAAAAAATAAGAGAATAAAGTAAACAGGTATAAAATACTATATGACAGTAAAAAAAAGTTGTTATTAATAAACAAGAATACAGTTTGAAAGGGGAGTGATTTGTAAAATATCCATAAAGAAAAAGAAAATCTGCTTACAGTTATGTTTCATATGGGTGTTGAGAGATATATCCATACGTAGATCTAATGTTGCTCTCAAAGTGCACCAGATTGATGCTTTTAACTTCAACATTTAAATGCCCCCCGGACCCCCCCTAGAGAAGGTTAGGTCCCCCCCACTTAAATCATGTTCACATGGATAGGAAACTAAATACATTTGCACACATCTTGTGTCCATATCTTTCTGTGTTGGTGGTCATGCCACACCGTGCACGTGCATGCATGCGCGAGTCATGGTAAGATATCTGGATTAAGAGGTTGCTTTTTCTTTGCACAGCATGAAAGAAAGGTGAAATGAGTGGGCTGTGATTTTAGTATTTTTAAGCAGAGGTCAATAATTTGTACGGCCCTCGGAGGATGTTGAAAACATTGAAATGGCCCTTGAGAGGAAAAAGGTTCCCCGCCCCTGCTCTACGTGTTCACATTGTTGGTACCATGGCACTGGTTGCTGCCTTTGTTTTGTGTTGATTTATTATTTTCTGTTTGATATTTAATGCAATGCAAACTGACCTTATACTTGCATCGATAAATCCTTTGTACAAACATTTTGCTCGTCTTGCCTACACAAAACTAAACTAAGGGTAATTGTTCAAATGTTGTGGGTGATTTGTGTAACTTTTAGTGTTAAGCAGAGCTCCAATAATCATATATTTGAAAACCACATGACAAGGTGTTATGATAAGATGATAAAAGGATAATACAATGGTCCCACCTACCTGATTAACATGTAGGGGAATTAATTAGATATCTTTGTCATATGACATACTACATGCCGCTGCTGTTTATAAACGGTGTCAGTGCACCAGCTTTTCTGTAGACAAAATACAAGTAATAGAACAAATGTTTTAGTGCAATCCAATACAACACACACACTGTAGGCCTCGTCTCATGCTAAAGCCTTTTGCTCTATTCAATTCATTTTGCCTTGATCCTTTTGTAATGTCGTGACTTGGTAAAATGTGTGTTATGGTTAAGTTTCTCCGCATCAGAGCAGAGCTTGATGTTTCTCTGGTTCGACTCGTTTGTCGTGACCCAGGATCCTCAGCGTTGTCATGGTGATGCAGGAGATCTTAGGGGGATAGAGAAATTAAATAGAGAGCTCATGTCTACTTTTTATTTTACCCCCATATCCCATAAAGACGTGTAACCTTTATGCTGATGACACTGTCATATATACATCCAAATCAGATTTTTCACAAATTCAGATCTCTCTTCAATCGGATTTTAATATCTTACAGGACTGGCCATCACACAATAAACTACTGCTTAACAAAACAAAATCTTATACCGTGGTCTTTGGTACCAGGCAGAAGCTCAAATCCAAACCTAATGTAGTGATAACATGTAAAGATGGCACTTCTCTGCATAAAGTTGATAGCTTTAAATATATTGGTGTATTGCTAGACTCTGGACTTTCATTTAAACTACATATAAAGCATTTAATACAAAAAGTCAATTACGGAATCGGTGTTTTACACCGCTCTCGCAATTGTTTTACGCTCAGTGTCCGAAAGGGAATTGGTTCCCAACTTATTCTTCCGATGATGGACTATTGTGATGTTGTCTACCAAAATGCACATAAATCAGATCTCAACATAGCATAAAACAGACTATGCAGATTTGTTCTTGGTTGTCCTTTTCGTACACATCACTGCACAATGTATAACCAACTTAAATGGCCTTCTTTAAATGTAAGAAGACACACGCATTGGCTTCAGCTGATATTTAAATAAATGCATTTATCTTAACTATCCACCTTATTTAAAGCAGTATTGTGTACCCTACTCACCAAATCATCAAGTTAGACATTCTGTTCAGATTTATTTCTCTGTCCCCTCTGCAAAAAAATGGATTGGCAGAAGAGCGTTCATGTTCAAAGCCCCAACTGACTGGAATACTTGACCTGCTGCTATTAGATCTCTTGCACCATTGGGTTTATTTAAACATGCATTGTTATCTCACTTTCAACTGGTCTCTACTTGTTATTAACTGATATTGATGAAACTGATTTGCTTGACTGTCTCAAATTGTAATGATTGTGTGCATTGCTTGAATTGTACTTAACAGACTGTATGTGGTTTGTCTTGTGTGTCATGTTTTGCATTTTGTCTTTTTGTGTATATGTATGTCTGTAAGTTGTTGCTATTGTCGGAACCCCCTTGAAAACGAGATTGTGCATCTCAAGGGGTTTATCCCAATGAATAAAAATGTCTATATATATATATATATATATATATATAACCGAATGGCTGTGCAATCTTGATAAAAGTGTACTGCAATGCTGAATTAGAAAAAACGTCACCCTAATTGTTGTTTTGCATATTTCTGTAAACTACACTTGATGTTTGTTATTCTTAATATGATTGTATATATATATATGCAGATGTGGCTGCGCTCGACCTTTTCGCTGCCCGGGGGGGAGAGAGAGCAACAAGCAAAAACTCCCAGTTAGATTTGGAAAGGACATCATTTCCTTTTTGGCGGGCATGCATAACACGGCATAACACCGGAGCCTCGCATAAAGGTTTATCTTTTATATCTTAAATCAAAAGTTCAGATATATGTTTAGAAATGATGGTGGGATTTAAGTTCTCGTCTAAGTTGTATTAGTAATATAAGGTTAACTCAGGGTCGAAAGTATAAAGAAATGTTTCTGAGGAGAGAATAGGTCAGCTCTCGGTCAAGCTATTGTTGCATGTAAGAGCACTTGTGAACAGATACAATTATACAATGATATTAATGAAATAAAGAGGCAATAAAAGGCTAAAGTGACACTAAATACAATATAGTACTCTATACATATATAGATATACTTTACCCATATACAAAATGTGGGAAATGTGCTTCTATCCTTTCTTGTTGAGAGTTACCGTACATAAGAAGATCAATGCCACCTTCAAGCTCGTACGGTAAATATGAAGCTACAGCCAGACGCTAGCTAGCTTAGCTTAGCACATGCAAACATGACCGTAAGCAGCTTTTGATTTGGTCTCAGTCCTGGCTCAATGCTAAGCTGAGCTAACCTGTTGCTTGGAAGGCAGACATAGGGGAGGGGTATCAATATTCTCATCTAAATATATGTATTTCCAGACTGTCATTCAGAGATTTGAGAGCACCCTTAAACACAGATTGCTGGAAGAACAATAAATGGATTTGTTGATTAACATTAACTTTAGATTTTTGACATCTATTACTTTTTCTAAGCAAAAATAGATTAAACAACAATCTCTTTGTTTCCTGGATAATGATTGAAAAAACAAAGCCACTTAAAAACATCATTAGTAGTGCTCACTACTTGTAGCACTTCGGGATTTGAATTCAAATATGAAGTGCTTTATAAATGGAACCCATTATTATTATTATCATCTTTATTTTAAAATAACAGATTAATGGAAAAGGACAATTCTTTATCTGCAGCAGTGGAACAGATAATTGCCATCTTAACAATCACAACTCTAAATTACATGTTTTTACTTCCTCCCAGCAGAAATGAAGGAGTAAACTCTTTTAGGGTTTAGAGTAAAGCAAACAAAACCAATCTGCAGAAACACGCCGCATCAAAACACAATGCCTGCGGGACATAACAAGTGACAGTGACTAGGGGAGAAAATGATAGGCTGACTACAGGAAGCCATTATGAAATCGAATACACCCAACTTTTGTTTCACTCCCATTTAACACCCAGCATATGCATCAACACACACACACACACACCGAAATATGGAGCATGCTGCACTTCCAACACCTAAAGTACATACTGCCAACAGCTGAAGGATATGAACACTGTTTCTCTTTTGTTTCCTTTATCTTTCTTAGGTTTAACTCTCAACACATGAACATAATGTATGTACACACTCCCTCCCTCTCTCACACACACACTCGCGTATGTCTACAAGTTGGCTACAAACACCGGATTAAATGCACACCGCTCTGGGAAATTAAAGGATTATACGAGGAGAGGAGAGATATTTTGTTTCTCTCAAAATATAAAAACACACACACACACTTCCAGACATGACTTCCCACCCACACACACACACATGCGCGCACACACACGCAGACTATATAGAGTGGCGAAGTCACGCCCATACTTCCGCCCCATGGGACCTTATTTCTGAAAAGTTATGTATTGAAGTCAATGGAGAGAGAAAACGTATCTTTCGATCCCGTTTGAATTGTTCCACGAATTACACATATGATGTTTGTCAATCTTAAAAAATCATTTCCACGTCAAAAAAGTCACAGTTTGTCTTAAAACTGTTGAAATATAAGACTATGAAAAATACGCAACTAGAAAGACTACAAATCCCAGAGTCGCGTAAGTGATGTCATTACCGTTACACATTACACTCGTGCTACTCACTGAAACCTTGTAAAGCCGGTCCCGCATGCTGGCTCTCACGGAACCGACTAACTCCCCTTGTGTGTACAGTTCTCAACATGCCCAGACTTGTAGTGATTTTCACCTCGTTCAATAATTGCCACTTCATTCTGAAAGAAAGAGGTGAAACGTGACGGCCCTCTCGGTGTGTGGTGCGAGACCAGAGTTGTAGTTCATTGAGCGTTTCACACAAACAAAAGTGTTACTTCACAGTTTTACCACACTTTTTTATTTTTTTGACTTGCAAAATTATCTTTCAAATTGACAAACATCATATGTGTATTTCGTTGAACAATTCAAACGGGATCAAAAGATAATCTTTCTCTCTCCATTGACTTCAATACATGATTTTTCCAAAATAAGGTCCCATGGAGGTCCCCCGGAAAGGGAGGGACTTCGCCTCTCTATTCACTAAATTGACATAAGCATACAGACTTGACCTCGCTCAAACAAGACGCCCTCCCACTCTGCCTGTGTTGTGTGAGTCATTAAGTCACACAACACATTACACGTCACTTGTTAGACGCTTTTATCCAAAGCGACTTCCATACTCAGTACTGTGGACAATCCCCACAGGAGCAGTTTGGGGTGAAGTGGCTCAGGGACACAACGACATGCTGACTGCAGTGGGGTTTGAACCTGTGCTCCCCCGATCCGAAGGTCAACGCACTAGTCCACTACGCCACTACGCCTCCCTCACATTAACACACACAAACACACACACACACACACACACTTGGCTGCCGAGCCCTGGTATTTTCCCTGGTGTTGCAGAGTGCTAATTGACAAGAGGTTTTGAATGGTTTAGCCCCTGTTGCGATTGCCAATTGGCTGATTTGACTAAGCCTGTGAGTAACTGGAGTGTTAAATTAAACACACACATTGAGGGGAAAAAGGAATGTGTTTCAAAAACAACACAACTGGCCCAACAATAACCACAGTCAATGTTTGGTCAGAGAGAAAAGAGCAAATCAGTCAATGTCACCTCTACCATTAAATGTCAGCATCACTATGCATCAGCGTGCTCCATTAACTTTATAGACTGCAGGCGCTGCTTGTGTATGAATATGCACGCACTGCATCGCTTAGTCATCAATCAAACATCAGTTTCTCAAAAGCAAGTGATAAATAGTGTGACAATGTCCTCCTGTTCACTCAACAGTTTAAAACATGTACACATCTGCTTTAGATTATGAAATGTAACATCGTTTTATCAAACCAGCCTCTCTGTAAGCTAACCAGACACTACCAAAGTCCTGAGTAAACAACATCATTCAAACTGTCGTATTCAGGTTCTGGTTATTCACACCCTTAGGTCGATTTGGTTTGCATTTGAAGACGATATCCATTGTGATAGATATTTTAAAAACAACACAGACTACAGGCAAACCTTACAAAAAGTAGCCAATGCTGGGATGCAGGATGGAGCATAAAGATATTTAAAACAAAACAAATCTAAGGTCTCCAAATGTTTCCTGCTTGTCAATTAAGAGACTACAAGGAAGGATGAGTTCCCACCATAAGATAAGCCTTCGTTAGTGTCATTGTAATAATTAGTATTGCTTTCTTTATGTTGACGTTGTTCTTTGATTACTTTGCAGACCAGCTGGATTTTCCTGTGAGATAACGCTGGAATCATTGGATTACACTTAAGTCCATCTTGTCAGGCTACTACTGGATGTAATTGGCTTGTGTATGGACCATAGACTGCATATATAAAGGTCTGGACAGCCAGCAACCAATGAGAAGCGACCCTCAGCTATGGCGTAGTTTGGGTGTGTGAGACGACTTTTCGTGAAGAGGTAAGTGTAGATGCTAAATATAACATCAGTGTTATCAGAACGTGTTTTATGTAGAAAGAACAAGGCACTGAAGACTTTTCTTTACAAAGATACGTTTGATGAGTTGATCTGATTGGTTAAAGTTAGATGGTGATTGTATTTTGAAAGTGATGCTAATACGTTTCTAATGACGGCTTCAGATGGTTCTGTGTAGAACGTTAGTTGTTTGATAACCAAACAAACATTTCTGTATGTTTCTTTAAAAATAACCTGTAAAACTGTTGAAATACGTTTAAAAGAAAACAGGGCTTTTAAGGCTCAATAAATTACAAAAATACATTAAATTGAGTATTTGTTTTGATTAATAAGGTTGTGTTTCAGAACTGCTAATTATGGTGACGGGCAACATCGAATGAGCACAATTCATAAGAGGTAAAGAAGTGAGATGCTGGTGTGTTGCCCTTGACTTTCAAATATGGGATGTGCTACCCTTTCACCTTTGGTTGAGGAGGGCGTTTTTTAGAGTTTGTTACATTATTGGCTTTAAAACTGAGCCTGTATCTGATATATCTTTTTAATGCCTTGAAAATATAAGCAAAACTTCTCGTTGATTGCGAACGACAATGCAAACGTTAGAATACACTAGACTAAAAGAAGCGCTCGGTCATGAATCAAAGTGTGAAGAAGAAGCCTTCATCACAGTTGACACACATTTGATAAAATAAACCCAAGTCATTGTTTGTTCAAAACTAATTTATTGGAAGTCTTTTTGCAAGTAACCTGCTTACCCTCTCCTTCAAGGTTGTGAAGGCCAAACAGAGCCACAGAAAGAAGCAGTGGGAACACCTGTGCTCAATTGGAGCATACCATGTAGTGCATGGGCGCGGGTGGCACTTTTCTTGCAAGTATAAAAATGTTATTGTTTGGGGCTTCTGTGGTCAAAGAGATAATATGTTGACCTATTTTGATTTGTTGTGTTTGGGTAATTTGTCTTGCATTGTGAATGTGTTTGTAGATTAGAATGACATTGGTTAGGGGTATAAATAGTGGATTGTCCTATGGGGAGGGGCTTAACATGTATAAAACCCTGGCCGCAAGTGTTTTGAGGGGAGTCTGACTGTGGCGGTAGAGCAGAGAGGGACCAGTTATATGTCCTCGACCTGTAATGTGTAGATGAGGTTTTTGTTTTCTTCCTGTAAAATCGACTCGAGCCATCTTATTTAATGCCTACTTTTTTCTTGAACCTTTTTGTAACACAAAGCCTCCTTCCCTCATACCGCTGTGATGGCTTACTTCAAAGTAAAGCGTAGTTGACCCGTCTCTTAACTCCGTCCTTTGACTTGAGTTACACAAGCTTTTTCACTGGTATATAGACGATCTCTCCGCTGTGCACACATCTGAAGTGTTCTGCTGCCGACATGCACACTGAAGCAGAGGGAGAATCGCTTCTTGAATTTCCTCAAAAAGTTTGTTCCATTTTTTTTTATGTGCTAAAGTTTTTTGGGGGGTTTATTCTCATCTTATTAGAAAGCTCGGGCTCAGAGCCGTGGCTGTTGTGGCTCTGAAAAAGCGCATTGAGACACTGAATAGGATTTGGGGCTTTGCAAACAAACTTGACTTGACATGACAGAGTGAAACCAGAATGAATATGAGTGTTCCCTTTGTTGATGCCCAACTCACACATGTATTACAAATGCACATAAAGTGGCTTCTTCAGTCCAACAGTGATTCTTTCTGATCCTCGACAAAGAAACAAAGCTTACTTGACAACCATTTTCTGAAATTTCAGCAACGTTATTTACAGAAAAGTATGACAGTTGTCGGTTTTTCCACGTCAATAATTGCTTATTATATCGATTAAGTCTCAGAAGCAACAGGTCTTTGTCAGACAGAGTCAATGAAAGCACATTTTTAGCCAGTAACTGCAGAAGTTTAAAAGAACATCCATAACATTCATCTGTTTGCAACTCATATACTGTATATCAATATTCAATTACTGTATATAGACTATTCTGCACTGTTTCTATTACTGTATATTATATTTTATTTACCTGTACTATTTTATCTGTTTTATTGTTGTTGCACTGTTGGAGGAGCCTGGTACCTACATTACCTCATTGTCATAACTACACTGTAGCTCTGTGCACATGACAATAAAAGCCTTGATAACTGAAACTTGAACCTTGAAAAGTTGTCTCAGGGAGATATGTTGCGCTTCCTAGCTAGCATAAGCTCCATCAGCCGGTTTGAAGCACAGTCTCTCGTTAACCTTAAGTTTGAAACTGACTTTAAAGCAGAGATTGATGTAAAAGGGCATACAATGCACTTAATGGATTAAAAGAGGATACACACACACAACCACACACACACACACACACACACACACACACACACACACACACACACACACACACACACACACACACACACACACACACACACTTTACCGAAAGCAGTTACCGTTTTTAAACTATTGTTAGAAATGTAAGAGGTTTATTTCTCCTTCAGAACAATGGAAAGGTCTCATTTCACAGCACATCTCCATGGAAACCTTTGATCTCTGGGCTCACGTAAACAGGTGTTTGATAACGTTGTCACCATGGTAACCTTGGATCTCTGGGCTTACACACACAGGTGTTCGCAAATATTAATTCACTACCTACATTTAATATCTAACTCCTTCAGCCTACTTTCAGCTACAGAAACCTTTCAACTATTAAATTATTCAGCTATTTCAGGACATTGAGGCACAGGCTCACTATTTGGCAAGATGACTAAGCCTTATATTGGCTACCGAGCTTACTTCGTCTTCTTCATCAGCCAGCATCCTTGGTATCTGTTGCTCACTGAGTTGATCCCCCCCCTTTCCATCTTGATGTTTCTTGGCATCTCTTATGACCATTTATTTATGAGTTACGAACATTTATAACTGCCAAAAGGGAGCCTTATTGTAAAGTGTAAAACACGTTCCCATTTATTAATGAGTAATAATAATAATAGATTTAATTTGTTAGCGCTTTTACAGGTGCTCAAAGACGCTTTACAGATATAGTGAAGGGAAAAGAAAAGGAAGGAACAACAAATAAATATATAGTTAAAGTTAAAGTTAAATAATACAAAAGCAATCACACATTAAAAGCCAGATTGAAGAGGTGAGTTTTTGTGAGTTTTTTGAAGGTGGTGAGGTCAGTGCAGTCTCTGATGGGTTGGGGGAGTGAGTACTACCATTTCTAATAAGGCTTAGCAGTACAGATACATGTGGGCTCACTATTTGGCAAGCAACCGGTCACAGTTGCTCTGTTTATCTCATGTCTCAAGCTTTGTTCATGCTAACATGACCTTGCTTAGAAGAGGAGAAAGGTTAGATTTATGCTTTATCTTTTGTACTAACTAACTTGCACTGTTGACAACATTGAGATATAACAGATGTGTTAAATCGATTTGTATTGGGTTTAGCCTGTGAACTTACCTGCCACTAATTGTTATCCTTAACTCTATGACATGCTCTCCAGACGTAACATTCAAAAGATAAAGGAAATACCGTGAAATGGAAATTATAAATACGGCTTGATTTAACATGACTACAAAATGCCTTGAAACACTAGGTTAGCAGTAATCCTGTTAGCCGACACATGCTAACGTTACAGCAAAAATAGGGTGAATCCAGTCCTTCTTGTATAATATTTAGAAAAATATCAAGTCATTGAATTGCATGAAGTAGGGTCTCTGAATCTTTGTTGTAAGTATATCAAGTTGTTGTTGGGAGTCTCAATAACACCTTCTTCTATGAAAGGGATAGCCTCAAGGTATAAGATGAACCAACTGATGAGTGTTCAAGCAGGGAGCAAAATCATCTCAGGATTCAAAACGCTGCCTTAAATACTATCCAAGTGATCTGTTGAGCAACGTGGAGACTTCTCCTCGTCCTTCTTTTCCTTCATTGTGTCTGTCAGGATATTTCAAGCAACAGGAAGGGAATACGAATGACGCCCAAACCCCAGAGAAGTATGTCACCAGAGCTGAGGGAAAACAGACCGAGGGATGCCTGAGAGATAACAGACACGAGACGAATCAGAAAAACAATCTCCCTCTTGCTCTCCTGCTGCTGGTATCTCGGGGGTTTTAGACGACAGATCTTTGACGGGAAATGGAGGAAGTGCCGATGTGCGGCTCAGCCAGGGGAGCTAATGCAATTTCAAGAGTCCAGTGTCTAGTCTGTAATGGCACAGCTGGAGAGATGTCTCCCTCTTAGCCCTGAAGAGCAGCTCCAAGCAGAACATCAGAGGCGCTTTCCAGCCGGGCCGCAGAGTCTCCGATCGGCCACAGAACAGAGGGCAGAGGTAATAAAACAGAAAAGAGACGAGGAGGCCGGGAGGGAAACACATCTATTGAACGCTTTCTCAATCTTTCCCACCCTTTTGTTCTTTTTCTCCTCTGCCTTTTTCATTCCACCCTGTGGCATCCCTACCCCCCGCTCTCTATCTATCACCTCTACCCTTCGTCCTCCTCCTCCTCCCCTGCTCTTTCTTCCTCTTCCTCTCTCAGCATACACACCACGAACTCTCCTTGATTTCCAGCGAGAGGCTGATATAGCAGCAGCCGGCATACAAACTAGCTGACTCGATACACACACATGCTGCATGAAAAGGGTGTGTGCGCCGTGGACGGTAAAGGAAGATGGAGGCAGAGATGAGAGGAGGTGTTTGGGGGGGGGGGGTTTCAAACAGAAAGAGAAGGCGTGAGACCTCGTTCTGGAAGGTTAGATCATTTCTGGCATGCTGGCATCAGCAAGACACGCGTCAGCGTATTAAGCAGCTCATTCATCATTCACGCTACGAGCATGAGGTATGAGGTCATCGTTGGGTTGAGTCACTCTTTCAAACCTATCGCTCGGGTTCATCAAACTGGATCTTAGGAGTTTTTGAACGGCGACTTGAGACGGCAAAGTGACTCGAGGTTTTTCTTTTGGATTCCCAGACGAACACCATCACATTTTGATGAGCAAAAATGTTAAAGAAGCATTTCAGCAGAGAGAGGTTGAACCCAGTGTGGACCTTCACCCACAAGCTGTGTGTTCTCAGTAGGGGTATGTCGCCATGCCAGCTACACTTTAGACATTGCAGGAACATTGCACTTCTGCTTTCTACGGAGGCGATGCTGACTGTGGAAATGAGAGCTGCTACTGTTGAATTTTTAAAATGTAATTTCTCAAAGCTGTGAGCAGCACAAACTATTCGTCCGTTCAGCTCGGTTATATTGGATTTGGGGCTCATATCTCCGAGACACGTGGTTTGATTGTTTTTACTTCCCCTTTTTATCTCAGACCAACAAGACATCGGATCACTCCTGTGTGCACATTCTAAAAGTCATGTTCAAATAGCAGATATAAGAAGAATATTTTATATTAGTCATATATATATATATATGTTACGAAATATGGAGGTATATATGTCTTGATATTATTTGTGTGAATAGATAAATCAAATAAGTGTAAATTAATCATCTGCAAATGTAAAACACCTTCCAATAATGCAAACTGACTAATCAAGATTACAAGCAAAAGTTATGGGTAAATTAACCCAATTTATAAAAATAAATAATCTCCACTTTCAAATGTATTTGTCAAATACACTTAATGGAGTTAATAGATCATGGTATCCTTCTGGAATGCAGTAAAGTATTAGTGGAAAGTAGAAATACTCAATTAAGTGTACAGTACTATGTTACACCCTGAAAAAAATCCATTATTCACATACTGTGTGTGTGTGTGTGTGTGTGTGTGTGTGTGTGTGTGTGTGTGTGTGTGTGTGTGTGTGTGTGTGTGTGTGTGTGTGTGTGTGTGTTGTGTGTGTGTGTGTGTGTGTGTGTGTGTGTGTGTGTGTGTGTGTGTGTGTGTGTGTGTGTGTGTGTGTGTGTGCGTGCGTGCGTGTGTTGGAGTTGCAACTTGCAACAATAACTTCCTAATTACAGTTCCCCAGTGTTAGTGCAATCTTCCTGAAATGCTAACTAGCATCCTGCAGGGAATATGGTACATTATTAATCCGTGTGTTCGTTTGAGCGTGTGCGTCCTCCGCTCTGAAGTGTGTGTGTGTGTGTGTGTGTGTGTGTGTGTGTGTGTGTGTGTGTGTGTGTGTGTGTGTGTGTGTGTGTGTGTGTGTGTGTGTGTGTGTGTGTGTGTGACGTGTGCGCACGTGCGCTAGCGTTCGTGCAGGCATATGTCGCTACACATCCCTCTTACCATCCTTCGCAGCAGCCTCATTCACACGGTGATGTAGTGTGTGTTGGTGCGTACAACACAATGTCAGGAGGGTGCTTGTGTGCTAAATTGTTACACAGAATAATAATGTGTGGCCAATGTTCTCATGACAAGTAGCCCAATCTAGGATTTGTTTACCGCTGAGTTGTATTCCAACCGTATTTCAAACCAAACAGGACATTAATGAATGTAACTGGAGAGAGTTTCCCAACAATGGCACTGTATAAAGCAAGTGTGCTCACATTCAGCCCAGTCAGCGGGGAGGTGCCGTGTTCACTCTGCATGCAGATCTGCTCCCGCGCCACGGGGCATTCCCTCTCAACAAAGATCAACATTATGACAAGAGATGTGCTGGCTCTCAGTGCCCCCACATGCTTAATATGTGGCGCTAGCTTCTGCTGCAATGTGAATGGCTTCGACACATAATATCTAACGAGATCTGATTGTGAAATTCAGCCTGGGATTTCCACAGGAGTCGCGTTGCTCGCTTGCAGTGGAAGCGAAAGGGGCAAACATGCACTGAATGGGCGCGAGAGCGAGGAGGAATCTCCCGTTACCCAGCGGTGTTTCTTTAGTATTCCTCAAGACCTCGCCTCACAGTTACGCCTCAGGTACTAAGAGTACACCGTGGATGGTTAGTTCACTCCTGGGTTTGCTGTAAACTACACACACAGGCACACACAACAACGTCAGGTGAAGCGAGCGCAACCGCAGGGTGCAGCGACAAGACGGCACGGCCATAAACCAAGTCTCTTATATTGGCGTACTTACAGACTGACACTTCCTCTCGACTACGGTTGTCACTTCTCATTACCGCTGATTTCTAACGTCGCCACCTGCCTTATTAAAGATGAAACCATTAGAGCGCCACTATTTTTGACATTTCTGCAGCGACAGCACAAAAGAGCTTTCAGTGTGCAGCTGCCTCCACGGAGATTTGGTTTTATTTAGTGAAGACGCTCTCGAGTATCAAACGGAGCAGCTTTTAGTTAGAACAGCTTTTGAGGGCCCTTTGTTCTGCTCGTACAACTCTTGAGACTGCACGAGTGTGCTGCGGCGAGCTCTGCAGTGCTAATGCAAGATGAAAGCAAGACGAGCGACCTCTAAGATAGTTATCAATGGATTCCCAGCACAACTAAACACTGACTGAGGCCTTCAAAGGAGCCCACATTTCACATCACTAACACATAATGTCCCTAAAAGGAGTTAGTGGGACCACCTCATGTCTATTCATGGTGCAAGAGAAGTGGGACCCTCTTTGTTTCCTTCTGTCTTCCCTCCCTCCTTCGGTGGCACTCGGCCAACAACAGGAGTCATCCAGTGGAAGCACTCTGTCCATGCCCTATGGGACAAAGTGGCAACAACATCCGTTACTACTGATAGTGGGCAGTAGGCAGTGGGCACCGGGCACAGCAGCCAGACCTGAACCGGCTGAGTGATTTCACGTCACACATATGCACTCGGTGCTGAGCTGTGATTGAATTGCACATCAAGGCTTTCGCTGCAGCCACATGTTCGACTTGAATGCCAAGCAGATTCATCTCAGTGCTTGTGTTTGGCCACCAGCTCGAGCGAGTCCCTAAACGTTCTGCGTGTCGACTGGAACGAGGAAAACTTTTATTTCACAAAGTCGTTTCCACTTTGAAGAGCCTGTTGATGGTGGTGGGGGGTGCACACATCCATACGATCCTATAGGCGTTCGATTGAGTGGGATTCTGGTGAATGTGAAGGCTGAAGCATCTGATTTACATATTTTCCTTTCTCGCTTAACAATTCAGTGACCCCCCCCCCCCCCCCCTTATGCATATGTATGAGAGCTTTTAGAATATCTGCACTCTTATATTCCAGTTTGTCAGTTAAAGGAGCACTCCACCCATTTGGTATCTTACGTCAAAGTTATTACTTGTTTACTTGCTACACATAGCATGGCCATTTCCACTTGTTACATGCATTGCCTGCTTCACAACAACATCACTGGGATACATAGGAAGTGGATAGATGTGAATTACAGTGCATTACTTTTCCTATAGGTGTAGTTATGACAACGAGCAGAGTGGTTTTACACATTATGGAATAAAGGACAGCGTATCTCTCCCTCTGCATGCCCCCATTTTGACCATCTTTATTTCTTTTAAAGATGTGTTTGAGAGGCTCAAAAATGCAACGTTAAATGATAGTATCCTTTAAGTGTGCCCAGTGTCTGCACATGTTCAACCTCTTGCCTGCAATTGTGTTGGCATGCCCTGCAGAGTGTGGATCTGCATGTCAAAACCAACATGTAAAAGCCAGCCCCTGGCTCCACTGACATGTGATGGATTCGTCTTTGTTCTGACAGCCAGGAGGGTCTTTCCTCCCACCTACTCCTCAGATCTAACGCTGACAAGAACACACACATGAAACTACCTTTTCAAACACATCATATAAAAGGAGTTCAGAGTTCAGGACGTCTCACTGCCTGCAGCCCTGACAGTGTGGAGCTGCTGTCCAGAGTGCTGAACACTCTGCGGGTATGAGGGAGGGCTAGACCGTGCCGTCCCGGGACAGAAACTCAATTAACACCGGCTTTAATATGACACATCTCTAACATATATGCTTAACATGAATGGATCGAAGTTACACAGTTATTGGCTGCACACACACTTGCAGCACCGGACGCTCACACAGCAGCTGATCATGTCAATCTATATCTGCTCGCGCATTATCAATGGACAGAGCGGGATGGAGATAAGACGAGCGAAGGCTGCCTGGGCATAGCCGACCAGCAAATTACCGACATGTAACACGACACTCCAAACACACACACACACAACACACACACACACACACACACACACACACACACACACACACCACACACACACACACACACACACACACACACCACGCCACGCACACGGGTGGGTTCGGAGTCGGTGATTTCAGGATCGCAGGAATGTCATGAGCCGTAATTCAAAGTTGCCTACGCACTGCGAGTCCAGCCATCGCACAGCATGCACATGCCATGAAACCAAAACGTGCGCAATGTATAGATCTTTTTGTTGTTCTTTTTTGTTGGACTTTACCTGATCCAGATGCAAGGCGCCTCGCGGATCTTCCTCCGCAAAACGGTCCGCTCGTTGCCTCTGGAAGCGTGGCTGTGATTTATGTTGTTGTGTTTAGTCTATCACCGGTTGGATCCCGGGTGTCTCCTCTGTGCTGACAGACAGGAGATGATGAGCTCAGGCAGCGGCAGCAGATTTTTTTTTTTTTGGACGCTAATCGCGCCTGGTGTTTTTGCTGCTCCTCGCCTCGCTGTCTCCCCTCGTTCTCCGTCTCTCTTCTCTCAATTTCTGCCTCACACTGCGTCAGGCTCCACTCCCCCCTCCTCTCTCGCTTGCTCTCTCTCTCTCGCTCGCTCTCTAAATCTGGAACAGACGGTGATTAATTCGTTGGATTTCTCTCTCTCTTTCCCTATATGTGCCTGAATCCCCCTCTTTCTCTGACCGGCAGCCAGCTGTTCTGGTGCGCGAGGGGCGGAGAGAGGGTTTCATGGCACTTGAAGCGCAGCCGACAGTCCTTTAGATTATAGATCCCATTTGTTGGAGAGCGAGATAGAGCCAGATAAGTGCTGTTCTATCAAACCCCAAACCGGGAAAGTTCTTGCTGAAATTGTTTGAAATCTACGCTGGTGGAGTATGAAACTGTCATAGAGAAAAGCATTAGAGAAATATCGATGTTTCTGTTTTTGGGGCACATCTCTGTCTGTCCACTCCAAAGCAGCCCAATGTTATTCCAGGTTGGGCTGTTTTGCCTAAAAGCACTACGGGGCGTCCTGATGTCCTGCCAGCAGACATGGTTAGATGAACTGCCTCTTTAGTGGGCTTGGGGAGTAACAGATTACAGTGGGATTACATCATCACAATACAAAATAGGTAACTGATTCCCTTATAGTGAACAAAGATTACTGTTACATTTCTTTAAAAAATGGGGAATTACTTTTTAGAAATAACAATATTACGAAAAAACACAAAAGTTATGAAGTACATTTACTCAAGTAGATTTCTGACACATTTTTACTTTTCATGCTACTTTTAAAAGCAAATAATATATATCCACTTTATTAATTAACAGCTTTAGTTACTTCTTTGAAGATTAAGATTATTTATACAAAATATAAATCAACTAATACATTATTTATATGTTATTATTGGTTAAGATACCCAGCAGGATATCAATAAAATAAATCCCAACTGGACCAAGTGCAATATTAACGTGACAGACACAATGAATAAGGCATCAATAACAACAATTTAATATAAATTACTCAGAAATGGGCAATATTGCATGATGTGTACTTTTACTTTTAGCACTTTAGCTTTACTTGGGTACAATTTTGAATTGTGATTGGTTACTGTCCTTCACCTGTCCTTCACTGCAAACATCACTGCTACAACCCGTTGCTGCAGATACACGCTTTACAGCATCAGGAGGATGCGTCCCCAGCTGACCCGGAAAGCCACGCAGCTTCTGGTCCAGGCTCTCGTCATCTCACGCCTAGACTACTGCAACTCCCTCCTGGCTGGTCTACCTGCACGTGCCATCCGACCTCTGCAGCTCATCCAGAATGCAGCGGCTCGTCTGGTCTTCAACCTTCCTAAATTCTCCCACACCACTCCGCTCCTCCGCTCCCTCCACTGGCTTCCGGTAACTGCTAGAATCCACTTCAAGACACTGGTACTTGCGTACCATGATGCGAATGGATCTGGCCCTTCCCACATCCAGGACATGGTTAAACCGTACACCCCAGCGCGTGCTCTACGCTCTGCATCAGCCAAACGGCTCGCTGCACCCTCGCTGCAAGGGGGACCCAAGTTCCCATCAGCAAAAAACACGTGGGTTTGCTATCCTGGCTCCAAAATGGTGGAATGAGCTCCCATTGACATCAGGACCGCAGAAAGCTTACACACCTTCTGGCGCAGACTGAAAACTCATCTCTTTCGACTCCACTTCGAGCGATAGAATGACTAACAAAGAACTGCTAACAGAGCACTTATATACTAATAAAGGACTGGCTTATCTAAAGCCAGTTGAGTAGCACTTGAAATACTTGGCTCTATGCAACCTGATGTACTTTATGATTCTGTTTTCTTCAAGGTTGTGTCTTCCTGGTCGAATGCACTTATTGTAAGTCGCTTTGGATAAAAGCGTTAGCTAAATGTAATGTAATGTAATGTTAGCTGGCCAGCTCTGTTGTGATTGGTCAACCGCTTGGAGATGTCCCGCCCCTTAGCCTATCATGTACAATGTGTTGGAGCGCTAGCCAAAACAAGCGTGAGTGTTACATATAGTGATGTCACTATGTTACAGAAGTAAACAAAGGAGTCCAATGGAGGTGTGAAGGGGAGTGTGTGTGTATGTGTATGTGTGTGTGTGTGTGTGTGTGTGTGTGTGTGTGTGTGTGTGTGTGTGTGTGTGTGTGTGTGTGGTGTGTGTGTGTGTGTGTGTGTGGTGTGTGTGTGTGTGGTGTGTGTGTGTGTGTGTGTGTGTGTGTGTGTGTGGATTTTAGCCTTTGCAGACCATTTACATGCACACAATCATATATAACACAATAAGGATATATTCTCTTGTATTTATTTGCACGGCATTTGATATTGAGGTAATCCAACAGTAATAATCAGGTTAGATTACTATACAATTGTGATACTTAGATTAGGTGGTGGATTACATTTTTTCCAAAGGTAACTGTAACAGAATACATTTGTAACCCAACCTCCCGCTCTTTATACGTCAGTCACACATGGAGGAAGATAAATAAACAAATGCAAAGGGACCTGAGTGGAAGAGTAAACGTCTTAACAGCGCTATAATGTTCTGTCATTAAAATGCATGGCTCTGGAATGAACTGCAGAGAACACACATCCATTGTTGTGTGTTCTGTGGCTTACATCATGTGTCGCATTAGTGCATATGGAGACTATATATAAACCCTGTAATCTGACGCCGTTTGGCCGTAGGTGATGGCTGACATTGGAGTGCATCGCGCCCTCCTGACCCTCGTATAGCATGATCGAGGAATGAAGTATTAGGAGGGATGAGAGCCGAGGCAAATGAGGTCAAGGAGGCGAGCGAAATTGTAAGATGCATAACGAGATCATACCTTCTCAGAAATCTCTCCTCCGTGTCTGTGCACATTTGTGTGGAGATTAATATAGAAGAGACCAGGCTGAAGTGTTCATGATTGACATGCTAAATCATTTGTATCCGCTGCGAGGAGCTGACCTTTGACCTGACTTCTGACCTGCTGGATCATTTCTCCACAGGGGAAGAATTCACAATGAAGCACCTGATTATTATCGATTGAATAAAAAGGTTGATTAGATGACAGTCCTTTTTGCAATGACCTGTGCTGCCATGGCGCTCAGGTAGCTTTAGGTCACATGGCGCTTTCACACCGGAGTACTTTTCCCGTTTAGTTCCGTTAGTGCCTGGAATTTTGCGTTCACTCCAAAAAGAGAACTTAGTTCAGAGAACTTTTCCCCCCATGTTTAGCGCCTGCTAGAGAGGTGGGACTATCCTGGGGAGAAAACAGTACCAAATCTGATTGGCTGGGCGGATTGCAAACCACGCCCCGTAAAACTCTGAAAAGTTTTGTGAAGCCGCCATTGTATTTGCTGGCATTAGCATTATTAGCATTAGCATTAGCCCCGCGCACCAACGGAGAGAGACTAATTTATGGCAACACAAAAGAAAACATGGGAGCGGTGGAGTGATGAGGAGGTGTCGGCGTTCTGGCGATTTACTCCAGGGACTTCCGGCCGGGGACTTCGGGCGGCAGTATACGCCGTGAAGTGGTTTGCGGCCTGCCAGTAAACCCAAAGCAGAAGAAGAAGAAGTGACGTCAGCGGCTTCATTTGCGTAATCTTCCCTCAGGGAACTTATTCCGGTGTGAACGCGATCTGTACTTACACTGAACAAAAATATAAACGCAACACTTGCTCCCATTTTTCATGAGATGAACTCAAAGATCTAAAACATTTTCTATATACACAAAATAACCATTTCTCGAGTGTGAGGGGAAGGGGTAGGGGTAGGGGTAGGGTAATGTTGTGAATCGAGTGGCCTGTGTTCGTCGTCCATTACATACGCCTGCCCATACCATAACCCCACCACCACCATGGGCCACTCGATTCACAACATTACCCTACCCCTACCCCTACCCCTCACACCAGATACTGACTGGTTTTCGGACCCCCCCAGACCCCCCCAATAAAGCAAAAATGCACGTTTCAGAGTGGCCTTTTATTGTGGCCAGCCTAAGGCACACCTGTCCAATAATCATGCTGTCTAATCAGCATCTTGATATGCCACACCTGTGAGGTGGGATGGATTATCTCGGCAAAGGAGAAGTGCTCACTATCACAGATTTTTTCAGATTTGTGAACAATATTTGAGAGAAATGGTTATTTTGTGTATATAAAAAATGTTTTAGATCTGTGAGTTCATCTCATGAAAAATGGGAGCAAAAACAAAAGTGTTGCGTTTATATTTTTGTTCAGTGTAGTTCCATGGGGGTACTAAGTGCTGGCACTAAGTACGGCAAAGTAGTTGGTGTGAAAGCAGCTAGTGGCTCCTGTTCGAGGACAACGAGGTCATGTCCTGGCTGTGTTTTGGAGGTTTTCCTGTGGTGTGTTATATAGGTTTTTGTAAATGGTCTGCAAAAGCAGAAATCCCTGTTTTCTGTTTTCTCTTCAGAGGGAGTTTCTCTCCCACACAGGCCTGCCTGAGACGCCTCCATTGGACTCCTTTCTTTACTTCAGGAACATAGTGACATCACTAGGTAACTCTCGCTCTTCTATTTGCTAGCGCTCCAACACATTGTACGGGATAGGCTAAGGGGCGGGACATCTCTAAACGATTGACCAATCACAACAGAGCCGGTCAGCTAGCCAATCAGAGCAGACTGGGCTCTGGTTTCAGACAGAGGGTAAAAAGATGGTGCTGCAGCACAGGCAGTATGAGAAAATAAAGAGCTCTTTGAACATCAAAGCATGCAGACATGTCAGAGTAGAGACACTACATACTGATAAGAACCTGACAATTAGCAGAATAGGGCCCCTTTGAAGGTGTATTTCTTTTTATCTTTAATCCAAACCCAAGGGTTACTTTTTGCAATTTAAGTAGAATTTTTAATGCTAATACTTGTTGTACTTTTACTTAAGAACAATTTTGAATGTTGTTAACCTGTGGTCGAGTATTTTAAGACCAAAGTATGTATATCTTATCAAACTGTGCTGTGTATTATCCTGTATGTATCAGAGCTTGATTAAGTCGCTGTATTTAGTAACTGCTGACTCAAACCCAACTGTTCATACTGCTGCCGCGACTTTTATTGGAAAGCAGTCAAATAAAATGTGATGAATTCATCGATGAGGTTTAGAGCAAACCACAATCCTTCATCAGAAGTGCTTCCAAAACAAAACAACACTCTTTCAGCACTTTTTGGCAGCGGATCAGTGTTTAATATTGCAGGGAGTCATGTCAGGAAGCTGCAGGCGACTCGGTGTCCTGCCGTCAGGTGGGAGCAGCGCAGCGTGAAATCACATCACGCTTTGCTCCTGACACGATGGAAAAAGGCCAATTAGTGTCTGACTTCTTTATTAAAACATGAGTTTGTCCTTGATGCGCCAGGTGCTGCTCTGTGTTCTTGACAGAGTAGCTGCTGACGTCTGAGCTAACTGGATTTATTTTACAAAGACATGCAGATAGTCCGGCAGTGGCTCAGTCAGTAGGGACTGTGAGGCATAGGGTCGCTGGTTCAAGTCCCCGACCAGACCTAAAGTGTCGACTTCTACTTGGAGGGGTCCCAGTTCACCTCCTGCCCTGCCGTGGTGCCCTTGAGCAAGGCACCGGACATCCCCCTTCCCCCCCCTCACTCCCATTGCTCCCCGGGCGCTGTACACTAGCTGCCCACTGCTCCTAGTACTACACTCATGGTACTAGGATGGGTTAAAAGCAGAGAACACATGTCACTGTGTGTGCATGTGTGATTAAAGAGGGTCCCATCCCTCTGATTCTATTCTATGGTTACATTCTTTATTCGATATACTTACTCGATTACTTCTTGGCGAACAGCATAAGACCCTTGAGCAATTATGCTTCAGAAAAGACTTCCTGGCAGAATGGGAAAGGCATTACAAATACATTTAGATCTTGAAGTTAGCTATAACACGGTACTATTAAATAAGAAACGTACATGCTGTGTATACGTTTATAACAAATCAAATAAAAAAAGTTCACACGACAAACATGAAACAATTTACAAATATTCATTAATAATAACATTTAGAGAAGTCGGAAATGAAACGAAAGAGTGGTAATTTAATAAATATATCATTTGATCATCTTCGTCTGTAATAATATGTGATGTTTAGTGCATCTCAATGACCTCCTTCAGTTGAGTGATTGACGGTTATACATTATACCAACTTGATGCATATGATCTGCTTAATTACATATATTCTCATCCTTGTTTAGAAGCCACCTCTAATGTTCATTTTAAAACTAAGTGAAGCTGACACCTGCAGTCACTACTATCACTGCTGCTCCTGCTGACTCGGTTCAACACTGTTACTATACCTGAGAGGGTCATATCATCAACACCGAACCGGGTCACATGGGCAGTAGGATATGGATTCATTTGTATTCAAAGACAACGCCTTTGATATCAGAACATTTCCTTATGTAATAGAAACCAACAATCAGGGGTCAAAGGTTGAAGAGATGGCATCCATTTCAGAAGTTTCCTCATCTTTTGGATGTCTTGAAACAACTATTGTATTTATTTTTAATGTGTTTTTATATTTTCCTTTTTTTAGTTTGCAAGAAAGAACATCGCCCACTCTCAGTTGCATATGCCCTCAAAGTCTAAACACAGACACCTCGTTCCTCTCCGTTTCACATGTTGTGCATTGTTTACACAATCAGTACACATGCTCCAAGATTACTAATCAAACATAGATGTATCCAACTACCTTAAAAACATGTTGGTCCCACTGTCTGTTACGGAATCAAAGGATCATTTCCATAAACAAATAAATCACTAGAGATGCATCTTAGAGTGAATTTGATTTGCACAACTTGATAAATGTTTCAGTACATTCTCGTCTGCCTTTTATACTTTGCAGTGCCTCAACTATACCTACAAATGTACACAAGTTGTTGCCTTCAGCTGTGATCATACATGCAGTCACAACTACAATAAGTGTTAGTGATAGCAGACTAGGGCTGCACGATATTGAAAAAAATTGACATTGCGATATATATTGCGTTTTTGTTAACTATATTTAACCGGATGAAGGATTTTAGTCACGGACGTCTGGATCTTAACTGGTTAACTTAACATGATCTAACATGTCCTGATAATGCATGTTGCTTCCCCTCAAATAAGGGGGTTCATCTGTGAATGAAGAAGAGAAGAACCTTTTTGGATCCAAAATAGTTCCAGATGGCAGATGTTGCTTTTCTTTTTGGAAGTAAATCTTCAGTCTCGCCGGTATTGTCCTCCTGTGCCTCGCTCATTTGTTACCGGTGTTTTGATGGTCTGCAAACTAGCGGGCGGGGCCTGCTGTCATCTGATCAAGACTGATTGTGATTGGTTGCTGTGCATGCAGAGCCTGCATGTCACTCACTCAAGTGCCCCTGACATGAGAGCCGCGCAAGTTTCCTTTTGTAGCAAGCAGCAAAAATAATTGTAACATGACGTGTTTGAGTTAATTCACCTACTTAATATCGCACGTCCTAAAAAAATGGGGGGGAAATTAATAATTATTATTATAAAAAATTTATAAAATCGCACGTCCCTGCGATGTGAATATCGCACATGCGCATATCGCAGTTATCGCCATGACACAATATATCGTTCAGCCCTATAGCAGACTGAATGTTTTAAAGTAAGAGTGATGCCGATCAGTCAGGATCTGTCACCTCTTATTTTGTGCAGGCGTGGTCTGTTCGGCTATAAATGGTCATTCTTCCTTGTGTACGATGGAGTTTGCCGCCATGATTGTTGAACGTTACTGTACAATGTTGAGTACATGATTAGTAAGAATTGCTGTTGATTGCTCAGATTGATAAATATGTTTCACGTCCTCAGTCAGTTGGAGCTTTCGAAGAAGCATGTTGATTTCAACTGAAATCTTAAACTACCTTTGGCCCGTTTTATGTGGAAACAAAAAAAGTTCAAATTCCCTAAAAACAGAGATCAGATATGTTTATTTATATAAAGACAGCTACAATATTTTGGAGCATTGTCATTCCAAACTTTAGAGAAAAAAATTATATATATATTATATATCAAAGTTGCTGATAATATATGAATCTTTACAATATTTTAAGGAGTGCAAATGTGTTGAAATACTCTCTTACAAGTCTTACAAAAATTACAAGTCGTGTGTGTGTGTGTGTGTGTGTGTGTGTGTGTGTGTGTGTGTGTGTGTGTGTGTGTGTGTGGTGTGTGTGTGGTGTGTGTGTGTGTGTGTGTGTGTGTGGTGTGTGTGTGTGTGCGCGCGCGTGTGCCGTGGTTACACTGCAGGGGGTATACCTAGGGTTGCAAAGGGGCGGAAACTTTCTGTACATTTCCATGGGAAGTTAAGCTGGGGAATTTTGGAAATATCCATATTGGAAACTTGTATGGGAATTATGGGAACTAACTGGGAATTGAGGGTAACGTAATCAAAATTGTATCATATCCAAGCAAAATACAAACATTTTGTTTGTCATAAGAAAACATCCATGCAAATTGATACAATTATAAAACATGACATTTCAACAGATTTATTTGTAAGTAGAACAGAACAAGTTTTTATTATTTTATTGAATAATCATTTGTTTCATTGAAGAACAAAAACATGAATGTTGAGTTAAATAGTACTCATCCCCCCCCAACCCCACTCATTCAAAATTGAACAATAATGCACCCCCCATCCAAAAATCCCCACAAGAGATCATCTGTGCATCTCTATGGTGTGCATGTGATGGAGGAATGCATAGTGCCTGTAGGGGGTGTGGTCTCAATAGCCATGTAGTATGGATATTCAAGTGTACTTGAATGGCATCTGTTTGTTTTAGTCAAGGTTATGCTAAAATATACTTTCCCCAACTATATTTAAGTTCCCTATGAAGAGCCAACCTTCCATTTTGAAAATTCCCAATTATTCCCATAAATTCCCGTTAATTCCTGTGGAAAGTTTCCATCTTTGAAAAATCCCGGAATGTTGCAACCCTAGTTATACCATCATTACTTATGACTCAAAGGTGTCGACAAACTGACTGTCAATCAGACACATGTAATTCCCATACATGTACAGGATGTGAGTTTGATGTGTGCCTGGAATATACATAAGGACATGTAGCATGTAGCCTGCTTCAATGTTGCACCCTGAATGCATTAAATATGTGCAGCGTGTAACTTGTATGCACCAAATCTGTGTGGACTTGCATACACAATAATTACATGTACTTGTATGTATTATTCATATGATAAATTATTTGTACAACTACAATGGTACGTGGTATTTCACAATGTATTCTGAAATCTCAGGCAAATATGTTGTTGCATATGTATGCTGACATTCAACGCTACTGGAACCGGTCATATGAGTGTATATCAGCATAAACAATCATATAAATACATGTTATTTGACTTGATGAACATAGAGCATATTATTGTTTGAAATAAAACTATTTAATGTTTATATTTAACTGTGATATGCAAATATATGTTAAACTATATTTCAAAAGCAGCCTCAGCTTTTGCCTCGTGTTTTATCTTCATGCATTAATAGCTTTTGATTTTCAGAAAAAGATCATTTCCCATCCATATTTGAAAAAACAACAATTATAAAAACAACCGAAAATCCATACAAAGTAAAAAATAACATGTTGTCCGCATACAAACCAATCTGTTCCACAAATTGGAAAAAGATCGAATTAAGGAAAATACAAAGCTGTAAATGGCCTCTCTTTTAGCTCAATTTAAAAAAAGGAGACATCATTTTAATTAAAAATGGTTAGTTTCATGAGTAAATGTTGAATTTTGTTTTGCAAATATTTAATATTTTCATACAAACTTTAACACATTCATATTTTAGTTTGTTTATTTGATTGAATCCCCACTAACTTCAGCCACAGCAGTTGCTTATTGCCGTTAAACTTTTTACACAACCATCAAAAGTGTACCTTCATATATAAATATATGCTGTATGCAGTCTTTAAAATACACAGTAAACTCACTTTAAGAACACAAGCATATTGTATGTGAATTGTATGTATATGTTATCATTGCATATAAGGACATGTACTTTAACACATAATATGAGCCTTTGCAATGATATCTGCAATGATGTGGTCACACTATCTTTTCTCCCCTTTTGGTAGGATACTAAAATGCACACAACAACAACACTGCAGTCAGAATCGTCATGCCAACAGAGACAGACCAACAAGCGGAAATACATTTTGACAGTTGGAAGATTCAGGATGATTGACAGCATGAGAGAATAGAATGATGGAGGCGAGAGGGAAGTTCCTGTTGTTGATGTGAGCTGTTAGGAAGGTCATCCATGTGTTCACATTGTACAAATTAATATGTAAAAATACTCGTTTAAAAGAGTACTGAATTGTGAAATATAACGTGCTGCTCAGTTCAAATGTGATAGTGTTGTTCAGAAATCATAGGTTCATATTTGTAGAGTGTCTCTACTGTGACATGTCTCCATGCTTTAATGTTCAAAACGCTCTTTATTTTCTCATACTGCCTGTGCTGCAGCACCTCTTTTCACCCTCTGTCTGAAACCAGAGCCCAGTCTGCTCTGATTGGATAGCTGGCTGGCTCTGTTGTGATTGGTCAACCGCAGAGCTGCATATTTTATTATTTAGATAAATCCAACACATAAGAGAACCATATGTTTTCCTTTACGCTTCCCCTGACCAGCAACCATCCAATCGCAGCTTAGCAACCGTTACTATGCACGGCCGATCCGTCAAGGTTTTTAGAAGTCAACGTTTTTTTGGCTCAAAATACAAAGCCCTATATGAAATAAAAGGACTCATTGTCTCAGAAATTACTATGAATTTCTTGTGGGAAATGTGCCACCGCTATCGTAACCTGCATATTGAAATGTTCCTGCAGTGGAAGAAAGAAACCTCGACGAGGCATGTGTTGGCAGGCCGGAGCGAACACTCACATTACTACAGTGTGGCTGTGTTAAATGTTGCAGTAGAGTAATTCCATTATAGGATGCACAGTGTGTACGATACACACCATTCTGC